>NC_045428.1:400535967-400651062 GCF_902635505.1 Sarcophilus harrisii | reverse complement strand
TATTTTGTCTGTTTTTTCCCTTTCCTATAAGAAGTGTTTCAATGTAAAGTGCATATTATATATTATATAATAATGTTAATGCTAAACATTCACATATATCTATAAGGCTTTGTACTAAAGTATTTATACTAATTTCATTGAATTGCATCAACCTTAGGATAAGATGATGAGAATTTATCCTGCATGTTGGTAAAACTGTCTATTCTTTTTAAGATTAATTATTCACTTCTATAGAATTGATTTCAAGCTTCAATGATACTTTGCATCATGAAATTGTTGTTATTTATTCCAAAGTCTAAAAGGAATCCATCAAAATATGTTTTTGGGAGTCCTTGAGTATGGAATATGATGCCCACTGAAATGCGAAAATTAGCTTAGATTTAGGAGTATTGTCTATCTTTTATTATAATTTGCTCGATCAATACCGAAGAACTATTTAATATTTTCAGTTGAGTTAGATGCAGACTTAATTTGTGTCAAAAGATAAAGTTTTGTAGATTTGCTCATTAAAATGATTTCTGATTTTCCAACTTGGAGATAGCATTCCCAGATAGAAATATGTGACAATCAGTAGATTACTTTTAAATGGAATTTCTCTTTGTATCTTCTAATTTTCTGTTGTGATTTTGTTAGTGAGATTAATTCTGATATTTGAAAACATTTGTCTTATTCATTGTCTTAGGAATATTGGTATAACTATGTCAGAGATATCTCTCCTGGAAGGAATTAGTCAATTATTTAAAAAATGAGTTCTTAAAAAAGTAATCAAAAAATTTAGTTTCCTATGGCATCATCATCTTTAACATCCTACAACCTTTAATAACTTCTAGAGATTTCGACTCCAGGTATTTCTGATCAGAATGTTGTATCTCGAAAATTTTCAATCCAGAATGCACCATGTCTTACTTTTAATGATCTATCAAAAGTTGTTTAGAATTCTGCATTTTAACTTTTGGAAGAAATCAGTTTCAATACATTAAAAAATAACAAGAAGATTAAACAGCTAAATGAAATAGATGATAAAGGGTTTGGTCTAAAGTCTGAAGGTACTACACATTTACATCAGATTGGCTTAAGATGAAAGGATTAAATGATGAAAATTTTGAGGGGATGCTGGGAAAAACTGGGACACTAATTACTATTTTAGCATGATATGTAGAACTATTCCAAACCAAATTCTGGAAAGCAATTTGGAACTGTTGTCAAGGACTCATCAAAATGTGCATACCCTTTGATCCAGGAAAGTTTTTATCTGGGCTTATATCCCAATAGAGGTCTTGAAAAGAGGCAAAAGTCCCACATGTGCAAAAATTGTATTTGGCAGCCCTTTCTGTAAGTGGTAAAGAATAATTCTGAAAGTAGTGGATCCTAACATTCTGACAATGGACAATAAATTATGGTATATAATCTTTATGGAAATCTTTATTGTTCTATAGAATATTATTGTTCTATAAGGAAAAATCAATGCATGATTACAGAGAAGCCTTGAGAGTTCATGAAACTGATGCTAATGAAGGAGAGAATCCAGGAGAATCATTGTAGAAAAACAAGACAAATCCTATAAATGAACAACTTTTGATGGATGTGGCTCTTTAAAATGAAGTTAAAAGTATTTCTAAGTCTTTCCATAATCTTGTGATGAAAGAGCCATCTGCACCAGAGAGGGACTAATGGAAACTAGTGTAGATCACAACATAGACATATATTTACATTCTTTAAAGTTATAATGTTTGGCATAATGCCATTATTATTTCTAACTTTCAGCTTTTTTTCATTTTGATATTGATTTTCTTTGCAGCAATGACTAATTATTATTACAGATATTGTATACAATTTATTAAATTTAATGTACTTTTACTAGTATTAACAAATATCTGGATTACTTGCCATCTAGGGTGGAATTATTTGCCATTACATGCCATGGAGGAAAAGGATGAAATTATTGAAATTCACTTTTATAATATTGTGAGTTTAATGTTAAAAATTATCTCATCATATATTCTTGACAAATAACAGCAAGCATCTGATATAAGAAAATTTATTCATGTACACAAGATAAACATCACTATCATATAATTTGAAGAGTATATAAATAGGGTAGACACAAGTCAAGAACAAACATAAGCTGCCAAAACAAGTTAAAATTGGTCTTCCTTAGGGGATAAAGTAAAGCTTTTTGGAGTAGATTCCTGTCACCACAGAATGCTTTGGACATTGATCAGGGATGTTTATTGCTGAGAATAACAGATTTGACATGCTACAAGATGGCAATTGCACATTAGACCAAATAGGCAAACCAAACTTTAGAGGCTTTCCAAAACTGAAATGCTATTGAAAATCAAGAGACCAATTATGGAGAAACTTTCGACCCCCGGTTATCAGGGATTAGAGACCCTGCATCCAGTCCCAAGATCCAGTTCTTTATCTTGGAAGTTTCCTGAAAATAGGGGTCTAATCAGTCATATCAGCCTGAACCAGAGCAATTCCAACTAGATATATAGGGGTTTCAAAGCAGAGCATAAAAAACAAAGACTGCTTAAGGCCCTTCCAAGTTCAATCCCTACTAGGTGGAATAGGGGTGAGGCATGAGTATTATCCTAAGTCACACAGTGTGAAACTAAGGTCTCCATACTTAAATACAGTATTTTGAGCAAAATCCAAGTTATCACAGTTCCATCACTTCAACCTCCATATTTCCTTCATGGAAAGCGAATCTCAAAAACAAAATGCAAATAAAAGCTCAAATACACCACATATAAGAACCTAAGAGTGACAGTTAGAAGTGTCCATCCAAACAGATGTCTATTTGGAGGATTTCTAAAAAAATCAAATCAACACAAACAATCCAAACAAATTAATTTCAAAGTATAAAGATATTAGAAACAAAAGACTATTAAGGACTTCCAATTAATGCAACTGTGTAATGGTGGTTAAGCAAGTTGACAAGTTCCCAATCTTAGAACATTTACAGAATAATCACCAAGTCAGTTCTAATGTCTTCATCAACCATTCTTAATTGTCCTCTCATGAAAGGAATTCAAATAACATCAAACAAAATAGGTAAATGTCAAACTCAACCATCCACATGTAAATCCAGAGGAATAACGTTCCTACTCTAAAGCACTAGGATGGAGGATGTTATCTAAAAATTCAGAATGCAATCCATAATCCTCAAAAATTAATTCTGATGAATCATGAATTATAAGCCAAAATAGAACTCTTAACAACAACATACAATTAAAATTCCATCCAAACTTAGACAACAGTCATAGAACTGTCTAACAGTATTATAAGCCATCAAATCCTGCCATTCAGTTCAAATGTCTATCAGGAACAATTTGTTCTCATCTTAGAAAGGCGAGAAATAGTCCAAAAATGCATCTCAGTCACAGACATACTCCAAGTGGATGTTGTCATCTTAAATAAATTGCAATCATTATCACAAATTCATATTTGCTATTTACCAAATACCTAGAACAGCAACAACATCACAAATCTAACATAGTTGATCTAAGAACAAATATTTTCAAGAGGAAGTTAATTGCCGGAGAAACTTCAGTAGGAGAAGTTAGTTAAGGAAGTCTTCAACTATTGTATCTAATATGAGAGTATAAGTTGACTAGACCATGACTCTGGTCCTCAAATTATCCAGTCAGATAAAGATATACTGGACCAAGGAATCCATATTGCCCAGGGCTGGAAGATTGTCATCTTAAAAATCCAAGCCTGCATAAATTAGCAAACCAGATGAACTTCCAGCAAATGAATAGGAGAATGCCAACCTCTTAAATATTCTCTCAAAGACAAAGAACCATAGAAGGAGGAAGGAACTTCTTCAGGTTGCAGGAGACCATAAATCCTAAAAGCTCAGAGACAGGATGTCTGAATACCCAGAGAGTAAAGATTCCCAGTGAGGCATCTGAATATTTTAAGAGGGATATCTCAAATTTTCGAAAATCAAGAGTTCTTTCCCTTGATTTATCTTCTAAGCAATTTATAACCTTACAGGTAAATATTCCCAATCTTAATGGACCAGAGTAGTTTTTATGACTAAGGAATTTGACAGAACAAAGTTAAGAAACCATGAACAAAGGAAACAGTTCAGAAACCAATAAGTACATCAAAAGAACATGGCATAACAGAAGAAGGTGAAAACTATTATTCTTGGAGTCCCTTTCAGATAATTGGCATCAATACAGTTAATTAAAACTTCCTATTTTCATATAAAAAGAATCTGAAAAGTTCTTGAAAACATCAATTAAATTTTTGAAATAACCCTTTCAAACTATAGATCACATTTCTGCCATATTCTATGATATTCATAACCATTATGTATCTAAAGAAACAAATATTCAATCAATTAAAATCTTGTAAGAGTAGCTTGCCCTTTAAATAATCGCTTATTTTCTTCAGCCAAAGGAACTAAACTAAGTGGCTTTTTCTACTTATTTTTTGTTTGTTTTTTTGTTTTGTTGTGTTTTTTTTTTTTTTTTATCTGATCAAGCCTCTTTTAATGAGTCAATAGTACAGGTATATATAGCAGTGGAAAAGAAACCAGTTGCCTAAACTTAGTAGCACTAGTGGGGTCCTAGACAAAGGATTGGTTCTGCCCAAGGATGAGCTTGATGAGGGTCTTAGGTCATACAGGAAGCTCCAGGATGCGATTAGGATTGGCAGTCCTATGATCTGCCTATTCAAGTTAGGGCGCTTTGGAATGTGGCCTTATCACCTGTTGGTCCTATGGCCATTATCACCTTTAGATTAGTGCCGCTACCACAGGTCTCCTATTTTGTATTTATATCAAAAGTATCAATTATAGAATTTTACTCAGGACCTGTGCCGATAGGATGTCTTATGGGGAAAGCTCTTACCCTCATAGGAAGGATTACAGAAATTACGTCCTTGGCTATAGGTCTGGCTAGTCCTTGAGGAATCTTTACTCATCATGCTAACCAGGTCTCCCAATGTTCTGTCGAAAATTATGTGTGCTGTTATGAGGATCAGGTCATCACTATTCTCAAAGAAGATTGGGAAGGCAGTGAAATGAAGTTAGCCAGTACATTATCACTTAGATATGCAAAGAACTGATTTTCCGGAAGCCCAGGGTCCAAAAAGACAAAACAGAGAAAGCCTTAAGAAACTCCAAGAGTTAGAAAATACTAGGAGGATCCATGGAGCCTACAAAGAGGTTTTGATGAAACAGTTCCTTCCCTGTTATATGCAGTAGAAAGGAAGACAAGGTCTTGGTAACTACACTCAGGGGGTCCTAACAAAGTTGTTTTCTTGAGAGATGAAGACTTGATTCAAGGTGTCTTTGGTCATATTGTACTCCAGGATGGATTAACGATGCCTAAATATCTGCTATTCCAAGGTTAGGGAAGCTTTGGAATGTGGTTATCCCTGTTATGCCTAGGGGGCTATACTATAGATTAGTGCCAGGCGCCAACAGGTCCCACTTTTGTATTTATATAAAAGAATCAATTATAGAATTTTGAACTTGAAGACTGTGCCTGGTTAGAGGTTGTTCCTATGGGAGAAGCCTTAACTGTATAGGAAAGGATACAAACGTTCCTTCCTGGCTATGAGTTGCTAGTCCTTGAGGAATCTACCCTGCATTGGCTAACCAGGTCTGATGTTTGCTGAAATTTTTTTGGCCGATGAGCATCTAGGTCATCACCAGTCTCAAGGTGTGATAGTGTACGGAATGAATTTGCCTAGCTATTATCTACCTTCGTTTTACAACGGAACTGATTTTCTGAAGGCCCAGGCAAAGAGAAAAAAACTAAAGAATGCCTATTAAGGGCCCAAGTAAGGAAGAATATAAGGGAGGATCCATGGTCCACTCAAAGAGTTGCTTTGATAAATCAGCCTTTAGCCGTTTATATACAGTAGAAAGGAACAAGGTTGGTAAATTACTACAGAGTTGAGGTCCTAAACAAAGGATTGTTTCCCGCATAAGGATAGTTACACAACTTTTGGTCATTTAACGATTAGTTGATCTTATGGATACATCCTAATATCTGCCTTTCAAGTTAGGAAGATCACTTCTGAATTCTGCCTCTACCCCATTATGCTCTTATAAGCCCTGATAATCAGCTGTAACTAGATTAGCCACGCCCACCAGACCCCCTTGATTTCTAGAAAAGTTATTTGGCCAGAGTCAACAAAATAATTTAGGCCAATCGTCCGGTAGGTCTGTTCCCTATGGAGAGCTCACGCATAGAAACCGTCTCCAGCTTACAGACGTCTCTTCCCAATGCACTAAGTGAGTAGTCCTTCAGAGGATCTTACCGAATCGCAATCAGGCTTATCAAGTTCTAGCTTTCACACACGGACCGCGGTTGCTAGAAGGCCCACGGGCTCGCCAAGGCGGGCAAAAATCCGAGAAGCTATTGAACGAGGCTGCAGGAGTTGGAGAAGAATAGGGCCAGGCCCAGCAGTCCCGCCACAAGAGGCTGTGTAACTGAACCTCCTCTTCCTCCTTTACCCGCTGAAGGCAAGCGACAGGCGCCGGCTAGCTAAACCTTGCATCGGCAGCTCGCGTCCCTAGACGGGAAGGGATGGTTTCCTGGCCCCATACGTGGAGCTGGAATCGGTAGTCTTGGTCTATGGCTAGCGCCAAGGAATGTACCTTCAGAGATGCCGACCCTCTGTCTAGCCTGAATTCACAGACGGGGAACCGAGCTTTGGGTGAAAAAGAGGCCAGTCACCTTGGCCAAGCTCTATCGGCAAAGTCTAGCTCCATCCCCCACTTGTATGCCCCACTGAGTATCACAAAAAGTCCTCAATAAGGATCGTTAGGTCCCAACTGGCCGGTTATGTTCCTCCTCCATAGGACCAAGCCTTACGGTTCTACTGAATGAGTAAGAAACATCCTTGCAAAGGGATTAGGATTGGCTGGCCTGAGAATTACCGATCATTCGCGGAGACCAGGTCGTGTTGAAAATTGAAAGAAGCTCATACTAGCCAGGCAGGTGGCATCTCCATCTCAGGAGGAAGACCTAGTCGACCGCGAAGAGCTTGTAGGCCAGACAGTATCGACTTGGTTCGAAAGGAAATTTCCGGAAGGCCCAGGAACCAACATTCAAAAGTCTCAAAAATGCCATTAAGGGCCCAAGTAAGGCAAGCAAAAAGACGATCCTCGTAAGAGCCCTCCAGAGCTGCTCTTGATAACACATCGATCTTGGGCAGCGTTCAGTCAAGCTCAGGAAGGGAAGCAAGTGGAAACTTCGACGGAACGTGGTCCTGAAAAGTGCTTCGGACCAAAGACTGAGTGAATCAGGATTACTTGGATACATCCTGAAGAAGCTCCGAGTGACTAGAGCATGCCTAAATATGCGCTATTCAAGAATCACAAGGAAGCTTGGAAGTTGCCTTATCACCTGTATGTCCTTATGGCCCTATCATTATAAGATTAGTCCACTTAAGAACCCACAATAAACCCCTAGATATTGTATATAAAAAGTATCAATTATAGAAAATTTTACATCCCAAACCTAGTGCCATAGGCTTCAAGTTGTCCTACCATAAAGAGAAGCCTTACCCGATTGATAGGCAGAAAGGATGTACAGAAAACGACTCTTCCTTTGCTTAGTTGGCACTTTACCGTCATTGGTAAACCAGGTCTCGATTTATGTCGAATATTTATTTGTTTCTATAGAAGCATCAGGAAGTCATCACCAGTCTCCAAGAGACAGTGATGAGATAGTGAAAATGGTTTGAGCCAGTGCATTATCTCTTGGGATTTTACAAAGAACTGATTTTTGGAAGGCCTAGGGTCCAAAAGAAAAACTAAGAGAACGCCCATTAAGGGCCCAAGTAAGGAAGAATATAAGGGAGGATCCAGAGTCCACTCAAAAGAGGCTAGTTTGATAAACAGCTCTTTGCGCTATTTATATAGCTGTAGGAAAGAAGCAAGGTTGGGTAAACTTACCTACAGAGTGGGGCTCCAAAAAAGGATTGAGTTTCCTTTAAGGATGAGCTGATCAGGTTCTCTTGCGTCATATAAGGAAGCTCAAGAAAGAAAATGTGATAGGAGATACTAAATACTGCCTATTCAAGGTTAGGGATGACTTTAAGAATGTCCTTATCACCTGATGGGCTTAGGCCATATCCTTAAATAGATTAGTGCAGAGCTAACACAGATCCCCTTTTGTATTTAATGAAAAGTACAATTATAGAATTTTTAACTTCAAGGACCTGTGCCTGGACTCCCATAAGCAGTTGTTCCTATGAGAGAAGCCTCAACCCGTCATAGGAAGGTTACAGAAACATCCTTCACGGCTTAGGGTTAGTAGTCCTTGAGGAAATCATTACCTGTCGTTGGCAAACAGGTCACGTATTTTCAGTACAAGAAAATTTATGTGCTATAAATGAGCATCAGAGGTTCTATCACCATTCTACAAGGATATATACTGACGTGAATGGTATTGGCCAAGCATTATCTACTTGGGATCTTTCCTAAAGGAGACTGATTTTCTGAAGGCACGTGTCCAAAAGAAAAACAAAGAACGCCCATAAGGGACCCAAGTAAGGAAGAATATAAGAGGAGGATCACCAAAAATAGAAGTCCACCAAGAGATGATTTGATAAACAGCTCTTGCGCTATTTTATAGAGTAGAAAAGGAAGCAAGGTTGTAAACTTTTACTATCAGTCAGTGGAGTCCTATCAAAGATTGGTTTCCTAATAGAGGATAAGACTGATCAGCTGTCTTTAGAAGTCAAAAATAGGTGGCTCCAGGATGTGATTAGAGATGCCTAAATATCTGCCTATTCAAGGTTAGAAGACTTTGGAATGTGGCCTATATCCCTGCTGTAACCTTATGGCCTCATCTTATAGATTAGTGCTGAGCGCCTACAGATCCCATCATTTATATTTCATAAAAAGTATCAATTATAGAATTTCTACTTCCCAACCTGATGCCAAAGCTATAAGGATTGTTCCTATGGAGAGAAGCACTTAACTCATAAAAGGATGTACAGAAACGTCTCTTCCATGGCTTAGGTAATAGCTAAAGTCCTTGAGAATCTACCCGTCATTAGCTAAACCAAGGTCATTTAAGGGATTTTACAAACAGAAACTGATTTTAACTAGAAGGTCCACTGCAAAAGAAAAAACAAGAGAATGCCCATTAAGGGCCCAAGTAAAGGAAGAAATATAAGGAAGATCCTAATAGGAGCCACTCTAAAAGAGCTGTTTAGATAAACTAGCTCTATTGTGCTCAGTTTATATAGCTGTAGGAAAAGAAGCAAGGTTAGGTAAACTTATACAATGGGGTCTACTCCAAAGGATTAGGTTTCCCACCAAGGATGAAGCTGATCAGGTGTCTTTGGTCCCATTTAGAAGCTCAGGTAAATAGAAGAGATACCTAAATATCTGCCTCAAAAATTCCAGGTTACAGGGATGGACTTTGGAATGTGGCCTTAATCACCTGTAGGCCTTATGGCCCTATCACTTATAGATTATGGCTCCCCACAGCTATCCCCTTTAATGTATTTATAATAGAAAGTATCAGATCTATAAATCTTTATACTATCAGGACCTGTCCTGAAGCAGGAGTTGTTCTATGGGGAGAAGCACTTACCGTCATAGGAATGGATGTCAGAAACATCCCTTAAACCAGCTTAGAGTCTAGCTAGTCCTGAGAATCTACCTGTCAGTTGGCTAACCAGGATGAGGTTGTCTAATATTATGTTACTCATATGAGACATACCAGGTATACACCATTAAACTCAAGAATGTCTAATAACTGCACGTAGAAAAGGTTTAGCCAAGCATCATTCTATTAAAGAGATTGTAGCAATAGGAAAATGATTTTTCTGAAGTAAAGGCCCACGGTCCATAAAGACAAAATCTTAATGAGAAACTGCCAATATATTAGCCCAAGTAAAGAAAGAATATAAGAGATCCTCATGAGTTTCACTTCCTAAGTAGCTGTTTGATAAACAGCTCTATTGCCATTATAAGCAGTAGAGAAAGGAAATAGAATAGGTATAGGTAAACATTACTACTTGAGAATGGGTCCTATCAAATTAGGACGGTTCCTGCAAAAATGTGATTGAACTATCAATTGCTTTGGTCATATAGAGATAAGGCACTAAGAGATGTGATTAGAATGCCTAAATATCTGACACTATTACAATTAGAGAAACTGACTTCTGGAAAGTAGGTCATTACAAATTATGTTAGAGCTCTTATGGCCCTAAGAAAATCAAACTTATGAGGATTACACTTTCCAAATAAGCTGTCTAACAGATCTCAAACTTTATGTTTATGATAGGAAAGGTAGTCAAATTAATAAATTTTACTATCCTTAAGCAACCATAGATGCTGTATAGGTTGTTCACATGGCTGAAAGCTTACACAAGTCATATGGAAGGAATGTGCAAGAATCATATTACAAAATCAATTGCCTGGCTTAGAGTTGAGTAGATCTACTTATGAAGGATCATTACCATCATTTGGCTTAACTAGTTGATGATATGTTGAAAGATTTATTTGCCTAAGAAAAAAGACATATAGAATGTTTTATAACCCACAGATCCTCAGTTGGTATAGAACTACTGATAAGAATGGGATTGGACCAAGAAATGCACTATCCGACTTAGGATTCTTACAAAGGAAGCAATGTTTCTAGAAAGCCTAGGATAGTCATAAATTAGACAAATTAAGATGAATATAGCCTCCATTACCGTGCAAGTAAGGAAGAATATAAGAGAATGGATCCTATGAGTCCAAGAAAATTCCAAAAACTGATTTTGTATAAACAGACTAATTGCGACATCATTAAAGCAAGTATGGAAATAAGCAAAGGTTGGAGTAAAGCTTATATGCAGAGAATGGGGGCCTAGATTTATAAAGAATTAAGCAGTTTCCAATGAAAGAAAGGATTGAAGCATTCCATAGAATGTTTCTGGTCATATAAAGTGCCCAGGATGTGATATAGGAGATGCAATATTAAAGCTATTCAAGTAGGGACAGACCTTTGAGTAGTGAGACTTAATCAATGATGATGTTGGATGGGAAACTGATCATATAGATTATGTTCTGATTGCACAGAATCCCACCATTTTGTAGTTTGAATATAAGAAGTTATCAATTTGAATTTGTTTACTTACTGATACCCAGTTTAGAAAGCCTGTAGTCCTGGAAGTTAGGTCTGTTCCTTATGGAGGAAAATGACTACCTGTTCCATAGTTGAGAGTGAAAAATTGTACAGAATAGTTTCTTTCGTAAATCCACTGTGTCTTCAGGTTGTGTCTGAGAATTATACGATGTCAATTGAGCAACCAGGTCTCATGTCTTGTTAAGATTCTATGGTTAGCTCATACTGAGCATCAGGAGTCATCACCAGTCTAAGAGAGCAGAAGATGATAGTGTACGGAAAAGGTTTGGCAGATGCTAAAACATCTACTTGGGATTCTTCCCATAAGAACTGATTTTCTGAATCCTAGGTCACAACAATTGACAAAATTAAGAAAGCATTAAGGGCCTCAAAATAAGGAAGAATTATGCAGGAGGATACCTATGGGCCTACTCCTAAAGTAGGTGTTTAAATAAACAGTCTTCTTGAGTCCTTTACATGTAGTAGGAAAGGAAGGGTTGGTAAAGAATTAACACAGAGTTGGAGTCACTAGACAAAGTCTGTTTATCCTAAAGATGAGCTGATTCAGGATACATTAATATAAGTATTGTCAGGAAACCTGTGATAGAGATCCTAAATATTGCTTATTCAAAGTCAGAGGTCTTTAAGAATTGGCACTTATCCTGATAGCCAATTATGCTTGCTATAACACTGATGATACTTAGTGACTGAGCTCTCTAAGGTCCAATACTCTCAAGCTGCCGGTTTAAGTCCAAATGTCTCACTATGAATACTAACAAAATGCAAAGGTGCCGCTACAAGACGAGGCTCCTCCATTTCAGGAAACCTGAAAATCAGGAATTTCTAAGTGTCTCAGCTTGTCGGCGAGAACAAGACTCGTGACGGAAGTACAGGCATTTCCACAATTAGTGCTACCATGAATTCCATAAGTGGCTGCTGAAGGGGATGCAAAATCTAGGAGGACAAGGCTCAAGTACTGAGGCTGGATTTAAGAGCTTAGCAGAAGGTAGATGGGAGAAGGAGCTCAGTTAAGGCCCTCCCTCAGAAAAAGTAACAACAAGTCTATGCCAAAGACAGCAATTATCAGTTCGAAACCTCCAAATGTCTCCTCCTTCTACCGACTAAAGAAGGGTATTAGAGCGCAGACAAGCACCTCGATGGCAGAGTTCCTGCAGAGGACAGATGGGTCACAGCACCAGCACAAATGCAAGCGGCTGCGTAACCCAAGGTCTCTGGGGTAACCACTGTTTGCACTACAACTGTAGGAAACGTGGAAACAATTGAGCAGAGGATCTAGGCGGATTACGCAAGGCTTATGCCCACCAAGAAATCCAATGGCTGTGCCTGACCTTGGTCGATGACATATTTAGGACGGGACCTTAGCTCAATGTGAAGGAAGGTTTTATGACAAGACCATTCTTACTTCAAAAGGGCAAGTTTACAATCCAAACCTGCATTTGTTAATACAGAGCGATGAGGATCAGGAATCTACACAGTAGTCTTGGGCACGGTCTTTGTTCCTCCATATTAGAATACTCAAGTATCAACTGTTATTCCCAGAATGGTGAGATATCAAAGCCGATCTGGGAAGAAATGAAGATATATTCAAAAAGACCCAGCTAAAAGGAATGGTACAAGAAGATACTCTCACCAGCAGGATTGGCTAGGCGAGTCCATGTGTGAGGAGACCTTGGCCCGCACCGACATGGGGGAGACAGGTGGCCAAATGCTGGAGGAGTGCAACCTCAACTAGCAATCACCATTAGAAGAGTTCAATGAGCGCGCCAGCCCGGACCAAGACGACCACAGCGACCCAAGTGAAGAATGTTTTGCAGCCCTGCTGGTTCAACTTAAATGGATGTCCTGCAGAGCCAAGAATTGGGCATGAAACACATACTTGTACATAAATTGTTGAATTTGAGGTACCAACTGTAGCGAGATAAGCTGGATGAAACCAAGTCCTAAACAGAACACACTAGTCCTCTACGCGGCCCCCCGCGGCATCAACAAACCACAATGGAAGGTAAGGAACTTTGAACCCGTTGAAGAAAGGTTCAATGATGGCCAGGGTCCCTGCGAGGCCGGCGGCCACCCGGGCCCGCTTTGGGTCTGAAAAGGGGTTGAACTTTGCGGCGGGCTTGGGTCCCATGACTGGGAGGGCGGAGCGAGCTCCCAGGGCTGGGGCAGGGCCCAGCCCTTGGCGGCCGGGCCCTTTGGTCCTTATGGTTGGCCGGCACCGGGGTCTCCACTCGTGAATCCAGATTGCTGGGTGAAACCAAGCCTGGATCAGACCTTCCTAGTCCCTCACCGGCCCCCCGGGGGCCAGAAACCCCAGGGGGCCGGGGGGAAGCCCGCCGGAACGGGGAGGGGAGGGGAAACCTCCCCCCTCCCACTGGATCTTGCCGGGCAGGGGAAGGGCGCTGGTGCCCGAAGGTCCTTCTGCGAGGGCCTCGGGCCAGTTCAGCTGGGCCCCTTTCCCAGACCGGCTCTTTGGGATTCCCTTTGGGTCTCGGGTTCAGCAGGGTCTGGGAACCCTTGGGGCGGCCCCCCTTTTGTAAATCTTGGGCCCCTTGACCCGCCCGTTTAGAATCCGGGAATAGCCGGACAAGGTCTTCACTGGGCCCCCCACTTCCCACCTGCCCCCCCCGGGGCCGGCAAAGGGGGCAGCAAGGTAAGGCTTCCTGAGAATTGTGGGAAATAGAACCTTCATTTGGTTCCTTGCCACCTAAACCTGGGCAGGAACCCCCAGTTTTCCTCGCCCCGCCAGGACCCTTTTGGCCAGGCCGAATGGGCCCATAATGGGGACGGCCTGAACTGTTGCGAGGCCCCGGCAAGGGGGCCCCGGGGGGTGCCCCCCTTTTCTTAGTTTTTCCTTAACCTTCCCTCCAGCCAGTTCGAAACCTGAATTTCCGCAGGCCTTCCTTGGGTCCCCCCAGGAACAGGTCCAGGATGTGGGAAAGGGCTTCCAGAACAGGGGCCAGGCCCTCGGGTTCCCAGCGTTTTTTGTCCGGGGGAAGAGTTTTTGAATTTGGGGGTGGGGCACCGGTGGGGGCCGAGGGCCTTTTTTGTTTCGTTTTAACTGTTTTTTTCTTTAATTTTCTCTTTTTTGTTTTTGTAGGATTTGAAATTTTTTGGGCGGGGCCGCTTTTTTGTTTTTCAAAACCCCAAAGGTGGCTTCGTGGGGGTTTTGGAGTGGGGCTCCTGGTGGGTTTTACTTGTCCCCCCGCTTTTATGGGCAAGCCTTGGGAGGAGGCAGTAGGTTTGGGAGTGGAGCAGAGTGAGGGAAATTTGAAAGGGGGGAACCACGGGGTGGGAGCCCGGGGATTGGAAGCAGCGGCGGGAAAGGGGAGAGCAAGGGCGGGCGGAAAAGGGGCTTAAAGCCCGGGTGGTTTACTTGTTTTAGGGGTTTCTTACTCGGGAGGTAGGGTGGTTCCCCTATTTTTCTGGTTTTGGGCTAACCCGGGTGAGGAGGGACGGGGGTAACGGTTATTAAGGAGACGTGGTTTTGTGGAAAAGTGATTTTTTAGGTGGGTTTCAAGAGGGCGGACCGTGTCCCACCCAGAGCTTTAAAAGGTAGCCTTCCCGGATTTGAAAGTCGGGCCCGGTTACGGGAAATGGGGATTTGGCGCCGTGTTGAGTTGGGCCCGTATTTTCGGATTTGATTGGTAGAGTGGGGGGGGTTGGTGGGGAGGAAAGGAAAAATGGCAAATTTGTTGTGTTAGGGCGAAAGTGGATGCTTTCCCTGGGGGTTTTGGGAATAGGCGGAACCCAAACCTTTTGGATGTTCGTGGAGTAGGAGAAATTGAGTCGGAATTGTTACTGGAAGGGGTTGGCCGGGTTGGTAATTTTGGCCTGGGGATTGGTTAAATTTTGTTGATTTGGGTGAATGGTTGGGTTCCATAGTGGGCCCGTGGATGGGAAGCGGGTGACTTTGCCAGCGCAGTGAGGGGCCGAGGTGCGTTGGGTTTCTTTTTTTCCGGGGTTGTTCCCCAAAGCGAAGCGGCGATCCCCCGTGGTTGATTGAGTGAGAGGAGTTGGTTGTGCCCCCGGGGAGAGTATGAGGGAGGTTTGGGTGAGGGGCGGCGTTTTTTGGCCGGTGGTTGTTGGTGGGCCTTGGGATGTGGTTGTGGTTTTTGTCCTTTTTTGGAAATGTTTAGTGAAAAGGTTTTTTGTATCTTTTTTGAGGGGTTGTTTTTATTTGGCAAGGAGGGGTATTGTCCTCAGTTGGCCAAGTGATGGTGTAAGGTGGTTGTGAAGTCCCAGGTTGTTGAGTTGGGATTTTTAAAGAAAAAGGGTTCAAATGCAGAAGGGTTGGGTTTTTAACCGGAGAAACTAGAAGGCTGCTGTGGGTAGGTTCAAGAGGGTTTGGAGTGGGGGGGTGGAAAGGGAGTTTTTGATACCCCTCACTTATTTTTTTCCTTTGGGGAAAAGTCCTTCTTTGGGATTATTTTTTTTGTGAGAAGATGAATAGTGTTTAAAGGCCCCTTTTTCCGAGAGGGGAGAGGTGGTTGAGGTGCAGATGGGGTTGTTTGGGGGGATGGTGACCTTAAACGACCAAAATATCCTTGGGGATGCCCTTTGGTTGAGGGTAGTGGGATGTTTTGACTGAATGGGGGAGCCCGGGGTGAAGGCTGCTGGGGTATCCACCCTTCCTTCCCTGGCGGAAGGGAAACCCTTTGAAGAACTTCTGGCCTTTTGCATCCATTTCTTCCTCCTTCAGGGGGATGGAAAATGGAGAGGTTGTGTAGGCCGTGATCCCGTCTCACTGGATTCCCTCTCCCCACTTTTTTATTTCTTTGCTTCCCAGGGGCCCGCCTTCTTTTTGCTCCTCAGCTTGTCCGAAGGTTCTCCCAAAAACCGCCACCCCCGGCAGCCAGGCGGGGCGCTTGGAAAGGTGATTTGATAAGAATCCACGTTATCTAAGGCGTAGTCTGTCTCCTGAGTGACCGGTCGTGGTCTTCCTTCCTTTTCCCCTTTCGTGCCCAGATGACCTCCCCTGGCCACTAGATCATCCCTTCCACCCCCACTGCTTTGTATAGAAAGGGCCCCCTAAGAGCCTGGTGATGCGGCCGGGGAAGCTGCCCCTAATTCCCAAATGTTGGTTTAGGGCCCCTCTTTTCCCCTCCACATTCTGACTTGAAGAGGCAAAAGTTAAAAGAGTTTAGCTGGTTTGTAGAAAGTAAAACTTTTGGGCCTGGCTTTTGAACCCAGGGGAAAATTTAAAGGGACAGAGGCTCAGGGCCCACCCCTAACTGGGTGGGAGGGTGAAAAGAGCCGGGGATCTGGTCTGGGTCTTCTTGGTTCATTCCCCCAAAGATTGGTCTGAAGGTTGCCTTTCGGAAGCTTAAAACTGAACTCAGATGGGACAAACGGATGCCCTGCTACCTGCCGCTAGGTGCTGTGGGAAAGCCCGTTTTGTGGGCTTTGAAACTGAATCCCGCATTGCTGGGGGCAGTCCAGGGGTCGGAAGCGCGGTGAAGAAGGGCCGGAGGCGGCCAGGTGAGCCCATACCGGAGGGTGGCTGGGAATCCTAGCATAGCTCCTGAGGAAGACTGGGTCCCCTGGAAGTCTGGGCAAGTCCTGTGTTCTGCTTTGAGCCCCCGCTCTGTCCAAAAAGGGCTGACCAAATAAATGGTGGTAATGAAAGCCCCAGGAGCCACTGGTGAGGGAGGAGCATGGATTGTTTTTCTCAAAAGACGGGAGCATCTTCCAAACCAATTTCAAAAAAGATAAAAGAGCAAGAAAAAATCCTCCAAGTTTTTTATATATGCCATCCCAGCTAATTTCTCAATTAAACGGTGATAATCAAGGGAAATATTAGAATCCAGTTTAAACTCAATGGAATTGATAAATGCTTGTGTTAAACCTTTGGAAAAAGGGAAGTATTTAATACTCATTGGGTTGACACTTTGGAAGGTGTGTATATCAAATTCCCTTCCCTTAATCCCTCCCCTCAGGGGAGGTAACCCGGAGATGACATCTAAGAAGTGGACAGATCCTTGGTGGAAGGTTACTGAAAACTTTAAGGGAGATCGTCTTTAGGAGAAGGCCGGAGGAAACCAGATTCCTTATCTCACAACTGTCGTGGCTGGGCCCCACTTCCCCACTGAGATGCTGGTTTGAAAGGCTCTCCCAGAAAGTAAAGACCCCCAAGTGAAGGAGACAAAGGATCCATTCCATCTTCATCTTTGACTGGTGGAGGAGAAGAAAGAGAGGAAAGGAAAGCTGAAGGCTCTTAGAACCAAGGAGGAAAAAGAAGGCCTAAAAAGTAACCAGGCTTTTTATTAAGGACAAATAAAAAGATCTGAAAAACACCTCTCATTTGGGTGATTATTCTTTTACGGAAACTAAGGCCTCCAGAAAACCTCCCCAAGAAACCTGTTCCCAGAGAAAACCACATTATTTTAAAAGAAGAAGATCACACCCAGCAGCCAGTCCCCAAAGCACAAAAACCTAGTTGGCCGACTGTGTACCAGGCTCTGGGCCACCATAAGGCAGGGGGCAGGGCGAGAAGAGAAAGAGCCTCTCCTTCCTCACCACTCTGTTACCTGGGCAAGGCCCCTCTGTCCCAACTCGTTTCCTCCCGGGGGAGGAGGGTGGCCCAGGTTCACTGGGGAAAAGAGGGGAAGGGAGAAGGTGATCTCTCTTCCCCTGAAAGGTCTGCCCGCCACCCATTCAAGCTGCCTCAGTTTCTCCTTTTGCTTACAAAAAAGGACTTTCTTTTTAAAGTAATTAATAGGATAAGTCCTCCAGTTATGAAGATCTCAGTTTTAAACAGTTTTAGATACTTACGGCTATGAGACCCTGTGTAAGTATTTTGATCTTTTTTAATTTATAACAATAAAAAAGGGGTATAAAGAGAAATTCCCAGGTTTTGGGATCAAATGAAAAATTTTAAATCATTTTTATATTGCTCTGGACATAAAGAAGATATAAAATATAAATTTTATTCATCAAAATATACAATCTTTTCCAAGTCTTTTTCCATGACTCTTTGTACCTACTACTTTCCCAATCCAATGCCACCATCCTGTTTGAGGTTTACATCTATACCATAATTATTGTAAAGCTTTAGTTGGATTCTATAATTGTGTTTCCCCACTGCAATAAATCCCCTCTGCCAGCTGATAAAGTCTACAAAATACCCTCAAATGTTTTCTAGGATTAAATATAAAATTTCCATTTGGTGTAAAAAAACCCTTTTCATAAATTCATAAATTTTAGTCTTTTTTGTTACCTTTACTCTTTCCATGTACTAAGGATCTAATGGGTTGGTTACTTCTTTTTCATTTTATATGGAATGGATAAATTCCATTTGAGACTATGACTTTCCATGTTTAATCCCCTGGGCCTGAAGTGCTTTCCCTTCATCCACAATCTTTAAAAAGTCAGTTAAATCTCAATTTAGAGAAGGAAATTCTTGTCCTTCAACAATCTTAAATAATCTTAAGTTGACTATATATCCATGTATGTCAATTACTTTAAAGTTGCTATTCATTAGATTTTGAGCTTTTGAGAAAGACCATATGTTGCCTTTTTGTATGCTCAGAGCTTAATGGGACCCATCCAAAGTATGTAATTAAATTTATTTGCTAATGAGAATCTATAAATAAAATACTATCATAAGGTAAAAACATTGTAGAACTAGATATTGAATTAATGCATTGTTTTTATAGTTAAATCTTTCTGTGACTACCAAAAGATAACTAGGGCTAAATGATTAAATATATTAGATAAATATTTAATAAGTTAATGTGATGCAATGGAAAGGTAAAATTGGACATTAGAAAAAAGAGGACTGGAATTTCAATGGACCTTTTATGGAAATAAAGCCTCCAAATTTTTAATTTTCTCATATGCAAAAGAGGGTATGGACTACAGAACTTATAAAATTTCTGCTAGACTATCTTTGAAACCATAAGATTATAAATGCTGTTACACCAGGGAAACAAGCTCTTTAAAGTTTGATTTTAACTTTATATCCATAGAAGGTATTATGAAGGACTTTTTAGTTAAATAAGTAGTAACCATAGTGAAGGACTAAGGGAGTTTTTTATATATTTAAATTAGCTATTTGAATTTTTCTTTACCTATGAAAAACATAAATATAAATTTACTAAAAGGATGATTATTCACTTATTAGATGTTCTTAGATGTTGGGGTAGGAAATGGAGGAAAGATTAATAATTTTACTTTTATTTTTATTATGAACCTTTATCATTCTTTTCTTCTGATTTTTACATATCACTTACAACCCCCTCCATTCCCTTCTTCTTTTTCTCTGATTCCCTCCCTCCCTTCTACCCAAGAGCCATAAAAAAGATGTATAAAAAAAAAAGATTAATCATATGGAAATGGTAGTCTGATCTCATAAAAATGAGATCTTAATTTCTTCAATGTGTATTCTCTTTTTTGTAGCTTAGATTGAAAAGAACGGAAAATTGCCTTTTTCCCTTTCTCCAAATATATAAACTCTAAGTTTCCCTTTTAGTAGTGTGAACTGTAAATATATGTTTTAATGAGGCAAGTCGGGATAGTTTCGAACTTGGAGAAACTTTGGCTTCTATTCGGAAGTGAAGATCAGACTCTTTGATTATGACTTTAAAGCTTTTGTTGCTGCTTTTGAGAACTGAAATCATCTTCCCATTGCATTGAGGTGTCATAGGTATGGAAACTCTAAAGTTGTGGTGTTTTTCCTCAGTAGGATTCATTTACTCAGAAGCATTCTAAGAGATTATTGGATTTTGAGATAGCACTTATAGCATAAATCTCCCCTTATTTCAATAGATTTCAACTAAAGGGAATAACTTTCTTTAGTTGAAATTATTTCTTTTATTAATCCGCTTATTATTGCCATTTGATTACATTTCAAATTGTAATGTGATACTTTAAAAAGTAAGTGACTTTGGTAGTTCAATAATGAAATATTCTGTGAGCAAAACATTTTTTTTAGTCAGGCATGGCAGAACTTGAGGTTGAAGTATATATATATATATATATATTATATATATATATACAAAACAATAGGCTACTTTCTACAAAATTATAAAAGAAGACTTAGGGAGTTAATAGAATAATTTATTTATACAGTAAATGTTTCAAATGTTTATAAAGGGTTAATCAAAAATTAAAGCAAAAATAAAAATTTTTAAAATCCTGTTATAAAAATAAATTTTTCCCATAATGGAGGCCCTAATTTGGTGTGAATGAATGTGTAATGTTGGTTATTTTTAATTTTGAATTTGACTTTAATATTTGGTTGCTTTTTTTGCATTTTCTTTTTCATTTATTAATTTTTGGATTGTTGTTTTTAAAAATAAAGTTTTTAATGGGTATTTTTTTTTAGACCCCAATTTGTATGTCTCTTTTTTTTATTTTAGCCTTTTTTTAAGGTTAATGATGGGTAAAAGGTTAAATTGAAATTTGTTCCAATTTTTCATTTAATTAGATGGGGAGAAGAGTTTAAATAATTAAAATAAAATTGTAAAATAAGTTTAATGCCAATTATTTTCTTGTTCGCTTGAAATTTTAAATTGCTTTGAAGAAATAAAAAGCATGGGTTATGGGATTGGGAATTAATGTAATTTTTTCTCTCAGAGTTTTTTTGGCTCCCCAAACTTTAATTTTTTTTTGCCCAGATCAAATGGAGCCCTTTATATGTTGACTTTTTAAAATATATCATATATTTTTTTCCTAGGGAAATTTTTTAGTATTTTCCTTTCTCTTTTGATTTTTTAAATTCTTACTTTTGTTTCCTCCTATAAGATAAATGTTTTTAAAAATTTTCTTGTTTTCAATCTCTAAAATATTTATTACATTTTTTCTTTTTAATTAGATTCCTAGAAAGAAATTTATATAATTTTTTAGAAAAATTTCTATATTTTAAATTGGCTTTTTTTTTCTTAAAATTTTGAATGAAAATGATTTTTAATGAAATTCTTTTGATTTTTATTTACTCTTTTTTGATATTTATTTCTAATTTTTCTTATGATAGAAATATATATAAAATTATTTACCTGCAAAAATAGGAAGGAGGGGGTTGGGAAAAGTGGAGGGTGTAAATTTTTTTTTTTTAAAGGAAAAAGAAATTATACAAAATATTTTTTTTTTTAGGGCAAAATTAAATTAGGATGCCCATAACTAATTTCAATAAATTGTTGAAATATTTGGTGGAATTTTGTTTTATAAAATTTTTTTTATTATTTGAAAATGTTGGAAAATTATTTCTTTTTTTGTTGAATCCCCGCTTAAAATGTGGCTTAAAAGTGGGCCTGAGCATTTTAATGTAATATTATAAGTTTTTTCTTTTTTTTTTCCTTTAACCAAGTTGAAAAATACCTTGAAAAAATCATTTTAAAAAAGATACGCATTTTAGAAGTCTCACAATTATTTTTTGGGGTTATAGTTAAAATTCTTTAGCTTTTTTCTGAAAATTTTGTTTTTTTTTTATTTAAAAGAAAACTTTGTTTTTAAATTAATTTTTTTTCTTTGTGGTTTTTTTCTATTTTGGGAAAGTTTTTAAAAATGTTTAATTTATTTCTCTATAATGGGAAATTATACTTTTCAAAATCTTCCCAAGCATTTTTTTCCTTTATTCCCATTTTAGCTCAATTTTTTTCCCAAAATTATATTTTTAAAATGGATCATTTAAACTTTTGATAAGAATTCTTAATTAGGGATTTTTTTTAATATTTTTCTTTCAAATTTTCTAAGTGCCTTTTTTTTCTTATAAAAAAAAATCCCTATTTTTTTTTTTTAATAGTGTTTAAAAACCTTTTGAAAGCATTTCTTAATGTTTTTTGCCCATTTTGTAAGTTTTAAATGTTTAAGCTTTGAAATGCCCATACAAATGAAATAAAATTTGAGAACAAGGATTTATCTTCTCAATAGGTTTTTTTAAATTCTAGAAAATTTTTATATTTAACATTAATAAGTTTTAAATAGAACCCTGATCTTTCCTTTATTAAATAAGTTAAAAATAAAATTTCTTTTATATTTTTTTTTTTCCTTTTTTTATTTTCTCAAAAGGTTCATTTTCTCTTCTTTAATAAACCCAAAATCCTATTTTACTTTTTTTCTTTACACAAGGTTTTTTTTAAGTTTTAAAATTATTTTTCCCTTTAATTATAATTTTTTTTTATTTTTTTTTTTTAAAAACATTTTTCCCTCTAATTCAGAATTAAATGTCATTTGGGTATACTTTCCTTAAAATTATAATTTTTCTTCCTCTTGTAAATTCCTTTGTAACAAAATTTTTTCATTTTTCTTTATAACCTTATGTTTTTAAAATTCCTATAATATAGTAAAAATCATTTATCAGTATTTTACTTAAGATTTCCCTTTCAATATTCCTTAAAATTAAGTAAATATATTTTTTAAAATTTTTTTAATTTTCTTTATTTTCCTTCTTTTATATGGTTTTCTTTTCCAAGGTACAAGGAACTTCTTTTTTTCATTAGGAAAATTAAAACATAAAATGGGAATGGAAATAAACCTTTTTCTCTCTTCTGTCCCACTCCTAATTTTTTTTGGATTTTTATGGAATATATTCGGTGTCCAAAAATAAATTAACAAATAAGATAATTCTATTTCTTTTTTCTTTTTTTTTTAAATCCTTTTCTTACCTTCAATTTTAAGGTAAATTCTTTTCTCTTCTTATCTAAAGTTTTCAACATTTATTCATAAATTTTTTATTTCAGTTAATTAAAAATTAAATTTTTCCTTTACTTTTTTTATTTTTTTCCTTTAAAAAAAAAAGTTTTTTAATGAACCGGTTTTTTTTTTTAAAATTAAAAAAAATTTTACCAATTTACCTAATTTTTAAAATGTATTTTTTTTTCCTGAAAATTAGGAAAAAAAATGAAAAAATTTTTTTTTTACCACCTTTCTAAAAGTTTTTGTTACCCTTTTTGGTTTAATTTTAGGGGTTTTTTAAAATTGAAAAAATTTATTTTTTTTTTTTTTTCTTTTTCCATAAAAAAAATTTTTATTTTTAAACCCCAAACTTTTATTTTAAAAAGGTGGAATTAATTTAATTAAATTATTGAATTTTTAGTAAAAACTTTTACCTTTTTTTGTTTTTCAGAAAATTTGGGAAAATTATTTTTTGCCCATTCTTTCAAAAAAAAATTGCAAAATTTTTTTCCAGGTTTGTTTTATAAAATTTTTATAAAAATATGTTATTGTGTATGAGGGTGTGTTGGTGGGTGTGTGTGTAAAATTTAATGATTTATTCAATTTAATTTATTAATTTGCTTCAATGTTCTCCTTTTTTTAAATTTATGGGATTTATTTTTTTTAAATATTTATCATTCCCTTTTTCAAATAATAGATAATTTCTTTAGATAATATCTTGCCTTTAATTTATGGAATTAAAAAAAGGGAGAAATAAAGAGACAATTTGATTTTTAGGATTAGAGATCTTGTAAATTTA
The DNA here is from genome assembly GCF_902635505.1 of Sarcophilus harrisii. Classification (NCBI taxonomy): domain Eukaryota; kingdom Metazoa; phylum Chordata; class Mammalia; order Dasyuromorphia; family Dasyuridae; genus Sarcophilus; species Sarcophilus harrisii. The sequence goes on along the minus strand of NC_045428.1, from coordinate 400,627,524 downwards.
ATTTCTATCTTTCTTGGGATTTAGATATTCAAAGTTCCCAATTTTATCTCAAATTAATTGTTTTCAATAAATGTATCCCTAGTTTGTTCTTGTTGTTGAAAATTTTGTTAGGTTCTTTGCTGAATTTTATATATTTGATCTATTAATTTTTAGTTTTTTTACTTTTTTTTATTTCCTTTTTTGGTTTTTTTTTTTTTTTTATTTAATAGTTTTATTTAAGGATATATACATGGGTAACTTACAGATTAAAATTGCCAAACCCTCTTTTCAATTTTTCCCCACCCCTCAGATGGCAGGATGACCAGTAGATGTTAAATATATTAAATATAATTTAGATACCCAAAAAGTATAAATGACCAAAAATTATTTTTGCTTAAAAAAGAATGGCTTGAATTAACAATTAGCGGAAGGAAATAAAAATCATGTGTGATAAATATAGGGATTGGAATTTAATGTAATGGTTTATATCTCCCAAGTTCTTTTTTCTGGGAAGTATTCAGTTCATTACTGCTCCATTGAAATGATTTGGTTGATCTATTGTGAGGATGGCCTATCCATGAACTTACCTGTATTGTTGTTGAAGTATATAATGATCTCCTGGTCCTCTATTTCCTCAGCATCAGTTCGGTAAAGTCTCTCCAGGCCTTTTGAAATCTTCCTGTTGGCTTTCTTACAGAAATAATATTCCATAATTTTATATACCACAATTTATTCAGCCATTCTCCAATGATGGACATCCATTAGTTTCAGTTTCAACTAAAAGGGCTGCCACAAAATTCGTACATACAGGTCCCTTTCCCTTTTTATAACCTTTGGGATATAATCCCAGTAGAACACTGTGGATCAAAGGGACAAGTTTGATAACAATAGTTAAATACTCTCCAAAATGGTTGGATTTGTTCAAACCCACCAAAATGCAAATGTCCCAGTTTTCCCATCCTCCAAAATTATTATTTTTCCTGTCATCTTGCAATCGAAGGTTTAGTTTAAATCTTAAGTTGTCTTTTTGCATTTTTGATTAATTGTTTTTTTCAAAGTAAAAATAGAATCTTTAAAATGTTAATATTAAAAGCCTTTACCATGTATAAACTTCTATTAAGTAATGGTCAACATCAGAAATTGTTTTTATAGTATCTAAAAAATAATTTAAATAATTACCTTTTATTTTTTATTTAAAATTTTATTTTGAATAAATATTAATTTCCTTCAATTTTTTTAATTTAAAGAAAAAAAAAAAAAGAAAAAAAAACCCAAGAAAAAAATTTAATAAAAAAATTTCAACATTGTCCATTTCTCAAAACTAGGTTATTTTCTTCATTTTAACTTTACCATCCTTTCTCTGTATTTGGGGTATGGTTTATTATTCTTTTCAATCATGGTTGATGATTAATTGCTTAGAATTCTTTCTATAATTTTAAAAGTTGTACCTAAATTAGTTTCATTTTACTTTATCATAGAAGTCTTCCAGATTTATTTTAATCCATTCTTTTTCATCATTTATGGTCTACAATGATATTCTGTTACATTGTTCTTTTCTCCCAAATAATGGAATCATTCTTTTCTAGTTTTTTGTCATTGAAAAGGGCTATAAATATTTTTTGCATTTAGTTATCTTCACCTTCCTTTTTTTTTTAGGGTAAATGTTAAAGCCTTTTCTTGGAACAAAGTATTTGTGGTTGTTCTCTGGTAAATCCCAGCTCTAGTCTGAATTTTTTTTTAATATAATATAGAAAAGTTTTGAATATTCATTTTAAAGATTTTGAATTCCAAATGCTTTTTAAAATTATTTTATTTTATTTTAATAGCTTTTTATTTACAAGTTATATGCATGGGTAATTTTATAGCATTGACAATTGCCAAACCTTTTGTTCGATTTTTCCCTCCTTCCTCTACCCTCTCCCTAGATGGCAGAATAACAGTAGATGTTAAATATATTAAAGTATAAATTAGATACACAATAAGTATACATGATCAAACTGTTATTTTGCTGTACAAAAGAATTGGACTCTGAAATATTGTACAATTAGCCTGTGAAGGAATAATAAAAATGCAGGCAGGCAAAATATAGGGATTGGGAATTCAATGTAATGGTTCTTAATCATCTCCCAGAGTTCTTTTGCTAGGCGTAGCTGGTTCAGTTCATTACTGCACCATTGGAACTGATTTGGTTCATCTCATTGCTGAAGATGACCAGGTCCATCAAAACTGATCATCATATAGTATTGTTGTTGAAGTATATAGTGATCTTCTGGCCCTGCTCGTTTCACTCAGCATCAGTTCATGTAAGTCTCTCCAGGCCTTTCTGAAATCATCCTGTTGGTCATTTCTTACAGAACAATAATATTCCATAACATTCATATACCACAATTTATTCAGCTATTCTCCAATTGATGGGCATCTATTCAGTTTCCAATTTCTGACCACTACAAAGAGGGCTGCCACAAACATTCGTGCACATACAGATCCCTTTCCCTTCTTTATGATCTCTTTGGGATATAAGCCCAGTAGTAACACTGCTGGATCAAAGGGTATGCACAGTTTGATAACTTTTTGAGCATAATTCCAAATTGCTCTCCAGAATGGCTGGATGTATTCACAATTCCACCAACAATGTATTAGTGTCCCTGTTTTCCCACATCCCGTCCAACATTCTGCATTATCTTTCCCTGTCATTCTAGCCATTCTGACAGGTGTGTAGTGGTATCTCAAAGTTGAAGGACACTTACAAATATATTTTCATATGGTTTACAGTTTCATTTCCTAGTCCTATTTATTTCTGTTAACTCAGTCCATTTATCATGTACTTCACCTCCTTTAGCTCTTAATGCTTATATAAATGTATGTACATAACAATTGTTATAAATGACTATGCTTATTTGTTATCAACACATGCATATTTGGATAGGTCTCTCTTTTCCATTATATTCTAAACCTTGTTAGGATGCAATATATCTTTGTGCCCTTAATAACTTCATATGACACCTACTGTAAGTTGTACTCTGCAAAGTAAGTGCTTAGGAAACTATTGCTGAATCAGTGATTTATCCTGATGATAATTTGTTCTAGGATTACAAATTTCAGAATGGAGATATCATTTCTGAAAATGTCTGTTTAACTAGCTTTGTACAATACTTAACTTTAGTATTACATATGGAGAGGAGCTAAGAAAATATACTACAAGATTTACAGTGAAACAGAGAGCGAAGCACGTCATTAGATTTCATAATGAGGCCAAATTGACTAGGGTGGTTAATACTTTAAAGCACTAGATTAAAATAGAAAATGATCTTGAAAATTTGACAATCTGGATTTATAGTTGATATAAACAGAGATATATTTAACATAAGAATACCAAACAACAAATAAATTGTGAAGATCGTATTTTTAAATCAGCGAGTCAGGAATTCAGGTTAAGGGAAAATCGTCAATCTTTATTCTCATGAAGAAAGATCGGACTTGGAAGAATGGGCAATAGCAATGTGTGTAGCTGAGTCAAGAAGCTAGCTAGACCAGAAGCCATAAGACCACAAGCTACCAGCATAGAACCCAAGCCAATCTGTCCCACCTCTCTTCCTGCTCTCTGCCTCCACCCACCAAAATCGTCATTTCCTATACAACACATTAGGACTTGCACAGAGAGGTGGGCAGGGGGCCATTCTTTATCTAAGCATGTTATATTAATATAGTCCAATTACTATTTAGCCTCAGTGCATCAACTCAAGCCTCAGCCATTACATCTCCCACGTTCTTTTGTTTTAGAACACAGGTGGTCATGCCATCCCTGACTCCTCAGGGAGGTCAGAGCCCCAAGGGAGGTGATCTGAGCCTCCCTGACTTCTCAGGAAGGGAGGTGGCACTAAAAGGAGATGATTACGCTCTCCCTGACATCTCAGGAAGGGAGATGAAAAGCCCACCAAAGGGAAGTGGGGGTTGCTAGCAGGTTTCTGGGCTGAAGAGTCTTATTATGCACAAACCCATCATCATGGGAGGTATTACACAAGCACATAGCAATAACACAGAGGCTATTAGGGATGACTCTCCCCACAGTCAGTGCAGGCTCGATGTGGTGTAACAAACATAAATTGTACATGCAAGTAATGGAATGGCAAACAATATAAATCAACATGGTGTTGTAAAAGATCACCAGAAGTCCTAGAAGGAGGTATTAAACAACAGTCACACATATGCCCTTCTTCAGCACCAAAGATAGTCCAAAACCTATCTATTGTCCCTGCTTCATATTCAGGGAATCCAATGCCCCCTAAGTTTTGAAGTCCTGCAAAAGATCCTTTTATGTGTTAGGGAATCCAATGATTCCAGCAGATTTTAAGTGTTGTAACAGTCTTATTTTCTCAGAAATCCAATGATCCCTAGAGTTTTCAAGTCTTATGTCTCAGAGAATCCAATGATTCCTGAGGGTTTCAAGTCCTACAACAATCTTATCATGTCTCAGAGAATCCAATGATTCCTGAGGGTTTTGAAGTCCAACAATCTTTGATGTCCATGGTCAAACGCCATAACTGCCAACACTCTTTCAATGGTGAGCACCATCAGCAACAGAACCACCCAATATTTCTTGGGTCTTCTCCTTTGTTTCAAGGATCTGCTCCGTCTCTCTGCGATGGACAAGATGAATACGGCTCATTAGCACCCATCTGATTCCTTCTCCACCTGTAGAGATACAAGCAAACCCTCTCCCCCAACCAGTTAGGCTATCTGGTCCCTTCCATTCACCATTTTTTGGATCTCTCTACATTACCTGGTGATTATCTAAAGATAGTGGAACTGCTACTTTGGACACTGACCTTCGGTTGGGCTGTAAAACCTGTCTCGAAGCCAGAGGCATCTTGTCAAAAATCAAGAAGTTCATAGTATAAAGGGTTAGATTTAGAAGTTCTCTAGGGTTACCTGTGGCTCCCCTTTCTTTTGTTTTTGGAGGAGCATCTTAATATCTGTTTCTCCTCTCCATTATTGCCGTCTTTGAGGATTAAAGAGTATGCCAGTGGTGTGTAAAATCTTATACTGTGTACAAAAGTGTGCAAAATGTTTCGAAGTATAAGCAGGACCATTGTCTGTTTTTATTGCTTGTGGCACACCCATAATGGCAAATGCTTGTGTGAGGAATTCAGTGACCACTTAGGCTGTCTCTTTTGCTGCTGGTATTGCAAAAATGAATCCCAAAAAGGTGTCTACCGCAACGTGGATGAAAGACAGATGACCAAAAGATTTATAATGGGTCACATCCATTTGCCAGATTTCATTGGGTCTCAAACCACCTGGAGGCAGTGTAGGAGCGTGGAAAGGAAGGCAAGCCATACAGGCTTTTACTATGCACCTAGCTTCTTCTCTTGTTATTCAAATTTAAATGTAAAGCTCGAGCAGCCTGATGATATTTAGAATGAGATGCCTGGGCTTCTTGGAATAAAGGCGTTAGAAGGCTATCTGCCTTTGAATTACCATCAAAAATGGGACCTGGAAGTCCACTATGAGAGTGAACATGTAATATATAGATCTTACCTGGATGCTTTCTCACTTGCTCTTGAAGTTTCTTAAAGAGCTGATATATATTAGAGGCTGCAAATTTTATTTGGGCTTTGGCAATTCTTTGCACCACACCTACTGAATAGGTCGAATCAGATATTATATTTATGTCTCCTGGATAATAAGTAAGAGCTAGAATGATTGCATACAATTCATTCTGCTGAGTGGACTGAAAAGGAGTTCTGACTACTCTCTTTATAGTTAGATCATGAAGTACAAGCACAAATATTATGTTTGGATGCATCCGTGAAGATAGATAGTCCTTTAAGAGGAACTTTAGAAACTTTTTCTTCAAGAATCCATCGCCAATTATGTAATAGTCTAGTTATCTTTAATGGAAACCCATGTATAAAATTTGGAGCCATGGCTAATAAAATTTGCCACTCTGGGATGGTCTAACACACAATTTGGTATTGGTATAAAGGTGTATATCTTATCAGGTCTTGTCCCAGATAATTGTACTGCTCGTTTAGTGGCCTTTAATAAAATTCTAGCCACAAGCACTGGGTAGGAAGTAAAGCTTTGTTCTGGTTGTGCCAGGAGGTTCATCCACTTTATCACACTGTCTCCTTGATGAAGGACTGCTGTGGGTGCCTCTTGTGTGGCAAAAACTGATATTTCCAAGGGTTTTTGAGTTACTCTTTCAACCACATTGGATAAAGCCAGTTCAGCTTTTCTCAAAGCCTCTTGAGCTTCTTTTGTAAGCTTGAGTAATTTAAACTATGTTTCCCTTAAATGTCATATAACGTTTGTAACTGATAGGTATCAAGCCTAACACTGGTGCATCTATTGGATTTCTCCTATCAATTTCTGAAAATCATTCAATGTGTTTGCTTCTCTGTTCTTAAGGACAGTTTTTGAACTATAGCACCTTAAGGTATACTTCATATCTAAATATTGAAAAGTAGCATTCTTTGAATTTTTCTGGTGCTAATATAATTTGAATTCCTTAGTGTTTCTATGGTCTTTTGTGAATGTCTTCTAACATTTGTTCCTCAGGTAACCATATATCATCGATATAATGTAATAGCATAACTTTTGAATCTTTTCTTACGGAAGCAAAACGCACAACAACATTTTGACAATAGTAGGGCTGTTTTTTCATTCCTGTGCAAAAACTGTCCATTCATATCTTTTATAAGCTCAGCTAATTCGCTGGGCACTGAAAAGGAAATCTTTTCATTCCTCCTTTTCAGAGGGATGGAATAGAAACAATCCTTAATATCTATGACCCAAAGGAGACCATTTCTCTAGGCAATTGGTAGGAGATGGAAGTCAGGCTGAAAGAGTTCCCATAGTTTCCACTGTTCATTCACTTTTCTTAAATCCGTTAACATCCTCCATTTTCCAGATTTCTTTTTTACAACAAACACTGGGGAATTCAGGACTTAAGAAGGTTTGTAGTGTCCTTAGTCAAGCTGCTTCTATACTATATCTAATAAGCCTAATTTTTATCGTTACTTAAGGGCCACTGTTCTATCCACACATTGTATCAGTTTCCATTGGATAGGAACAGATGAAGTGTTAAGGCCTTAAGAGCAGCCCTCCAAAAAACTGAGTACTCATTTTAACCCTAATTGCTGTAAAACGTCTCTTCCCAAGGATTGATGGGGATTTTTCAACTATAAAGGGAGTAAAACTCTGTTTGCCTTAAAGTCCATCTCATGGGCAGAACTAACTTCCAGCTGCTATTGATCCTCTATGACATGGAGGGGTCTGCTTTTCTCGGCCAGTGGCTGGGCCAATTGGCACCTCTAATGACTGTCCGATCTGCACCTGTGTCTCCAATCCTAATGTAGGCCATTTTATAGATCTGAGCATGGTCGTCGGTTGTTCAGCTGCTTCCAGGCATATTGCTGGATTTTGTGATCTGGAATCAGAATCTGGGTGACTATCCCAGGTTGCTTTGGGATTCTGTTGGAGTAAACCTGATGCTCTATTTCTCCCTGGGTGATAAGTCAAACATTGTCTGCCTGTATTGGTGATTGGTATATTTCTACCACATTCCCCAGTTCCCACATCAGTGTGTGGATGGACACTGTTTTGTACTTACTCGCGGAGGTAAAATGGTCAACCTACTGTGCCTGGAGGCAAAGGGATCCATAGGCTGGGAGAGGGAACAGATTTCCCCTCTCCAGGGGGTATCTCAGTTTCTCAGCTGCATACAACTCTATTCCCCCTAATTGTAATCCCTTTCTCCATCAGGTTGCTCCCTGGCTGATTGATTGTGTAATCCCTTTCTCCCATCATATGGCTTCCTGGCTGATTGATCATATTGGTGTATTGAACTTCTAGGCACTCTCTGGGTGCACCATTGGCTGCCATCATGCCCCAAGTGTTTTTTGCCTGGGGCCCTGGGGCTGGGCCCCTCATCCTGTTTCCCTGAACCTGTCTACATTCTGAGGCCCAATGGAAACCTCTGTTGCATTTTGGACATGGGGTACTGGGTCTTGTTCTCCTACCCTGTTTTCTCACTCTGCCATTATACCAACATTGAGCTTTCAGATGCCCTACTTTACCACATTGAAAGCATTGACTTGTCTCTCTGGAAGTCCCTTGCCAGAAGGGACCCTGTCTTCCCATGTTGGGATCTTGGGAAGTCTGCATCAAAGTCTGGCTATAAAAGGCATTTGGGCCCACTGTGGCACAGCGTCTTATGAACTCCTCTAAAGGAACATCCTTGTGCAGTCCTAGTATAATTCTTCTGCAGACCTCATTAGCATTTTCCTTAGCAAGTTGCCTTATTAAAACATCTGTTGATGCATTTTCCCCATTAGTTCTTGTGATAGCAGTATGTAAATGTCCCACAAAGTCAGCATTTTGGACATGGGGTACTGGGTCTTGTTCTCCCACCCTTTTTTCTCACTTTGTCTCTATGCCAACATATGCTGTTATGGAATAATTAATCTGTACTGTGACATCTGCATAGCGACCCATACCTGTTAGTAGGTCATAGGTGATTGCAGCATGAACTGCATTTTGACTATTTTGTTGGGCTTGTATCCTACAGCGCTCACTATATTCAGAAAGCCACAAGTAGTTTTGTCCAGGTTCTAGACATACCTTTGCTATAGATTTCCGGTCATTAGGGGTCAAGATTTCAAAAGCCAAATTCTGTAATAGCATCTTAACATAAGCTGATGTAGCCCCATAAAGAGTGCAAGCCTTTTTTAGGTCTTTGAGGATTTCTGTTAGAAGGAACATATCTTCCACTTTTTTGACCTGAGGAATTAAACTGCTGTATTACAGGAAAAATATTGGGTTGAAGATCTGCCACATCTATGCCTTTTTCTTTGGCCTTCATTAAGCCCTGTTGCAATCTAGTCATAGGAGTAGTTGGATGCTGAGGGGGAGGTGCTGGTGCTGTCACTGCCCCCCCCCCCCCACTACCCCTCCTCCCTCTACCCAAGAGGGTGGAGTTGATGGAGGAGAGTCAATCACTTGCTCCTGAGGTGGGGCTGAAGCTGCCTCCTGAGGTGGAAAGTCACCACACCCTTGCTCACTTAAGTCTCCATGCCCTGTGGGGATATGGTCATTAATCTCTTCATTGTCTTCCTCCTTAATATCAGGCTTCCCCATTTGGCTACTTGGAGCAGTTTTTCTTTTTCTTCTAGGAATAGGATTTCTTAGTGCTAACTGAATTATATTATATAAATAGAATGCCTTGATGGAAATTGAATGAGGACCGTTTTCACTGTAACATGAGGATAGGTGTTGTCCAACCAGGCACCAGTTATCTCAAGAGATCTGCTCCTCCTCTATGAACCAAGGGAAGATGCGGTTTAATGTACCCAGAAGTCTAGCTACCTGTTCCCAAGTTATAAGTAGCCCTTGTCCTTCTATCAGCTTAAGCATGCTTTCTATAGCGCCACTCCTTGGTGGGGTTGAAGGGGTTGGGAGCAGGGATGGAAAGTCTTTAGCTAGCATTTGTCCCATTTCAGCCAAAAAAATATTACTAGTTTAGTTTTTAAGAAAATAAGTTCCCAATATTTTTACAGTCAAAGGTTCTGATAAAGGCCTCATTTCAAAATATATAGAGAATTAACTCTAATTTATAAAAATTCAAGCCATTCCCAATTGAAAAATGGTCAAAGGATATGAACAGACAATTCTCAGATGAAGAAATTGAAACTATTTCTAGTCATATGAAAAGATGCTCCAAGTCATTATTAATCAGAGAAATGCAAATTAAGACAACTCTAAGATACCACTACACACCTGTCAGATTGGCTAAGATGACAGGAAAAATAATGATGATTGTTGGAGGGATGCAGGAAAACTGGGACATTGATGCATTGTTGGTGGAGTTGTGAACAAATCCAACCATTTTGGAGAGTAGTTTGGAACTATGCTCAAAAGTTATCAAACTGTGCATACCCTTTGATCCAGCAGTGTTACTACTGGGATTATATCCCAAAGAGATTATAAAGAAGGAAAGGGACCTGTATGTGCACGAATGTTTGTGGCAGCCCTTTTTGTAGTGGCTAAAAACTGGAAACTGAATGGATGTCCATCAGTTGGAGAATGGCTGAATAAATTGTGGTTTATGAATATTATGGAATATTACTGTTCTGTAAGAAATGACCAACAGGATGATTTCAGAAAGGCCTGGAGAGACTTACACGAACTGATGCTGAGTGAAATGAGCAGGACCAGGAGATCATTATATACTTCAACAACAATACTATATGATGACCAGTTCTGATGGACCAGGCCATCCTCAGCAATGAGATCAACCAAATAATTTCCAATGGAGCAGTAATGAACTGAACCAGCTATGCCCAGAAAAAGAACTCTGGGAGATGACTAAAAACCATTACATTGAATTCCCAATCCCTATATTTATGCACACCTGCATTTTTGATTTCCTTCACAAGCTAATTGTACAATATTTCAGAGTCTGATTTTTTTGTACAGCAAAATAACGTTTTGTCATGTATACTTATTGTGTATCTAATTTATATTTTAATATATTTAACATCTACTGTTCATCCTGCCATCTAGGGAGGTGGGGGTAAAAGGTGAAAAATTGGAACAAGAGGTTTGGCAATTGTTAATGCTGTAAAGTTACCCATGCATATATCCTGTAAATAAAAGGCTATTAAAAAAAAAAAAAAGAAATAAGTTCCCTGTTTGTCTATTAATAATACTCACCCAAGTTCCTGGTCACTGGAGACTTCTTCAGTGAAGGTAGGGTTCTTTGGCACATTGAGCGCCAAATGTGAAGACTGCATATTTTAAAATCAGCCGGAGTCAGGAATTCAGATTAGGAGAAAACTGTCAATCTTTATTCTCAGTAAAGAAAGATCGGAGGTGGAAGAGAATGGGCAATAGCAATGTGTGCAGCTGAGTCAAGAAGCTAGCTAGACCAGCAGCCACACGACCAGCAGCTACCAGAATAGAACCCAGGCCCAATCTCTCCCCACCTCTCTTCCTGTCTCTCTGCCTCCACCCACCAAAATCGTCATTTCCTAAACAACACATCAGGACTTGCACAGAGAGTGGGCGGGGCCATTTTTATCCAAGCATGTATATTAATAGAGTATAGTCTAATTACTATTTAGCCTCATGTGCTTGGGACCTCAGTGCATCAACTCAGGCCTCAGCCCATTACAGAAAGTGACTCAGAACCATTATCATTATAATATTAGCATAGTTGATCTCCTACAAGTTTCCAGTTATCTAGGCTTATCTCTTTTCCTCAAAGAACCAAGGGGACATACATTCTAATGTATCCAGGAATCCGTCAATCTGCTCCCAGGTCATAAATAATCCCTGTCTCTTTATCAGTCTGAGTATACTTCCTGCAGATCTCCTTTGGGGTAGGGTTGGGGCTCAATCTTTTCCTAACATCTGCCCCATTTCAGCTAGAAAAGGATACTAGCTCTTAACAAAGTTAAGTTCCCTGTTTATCTATTTAAATACTCACCCTATTTCCTGATCACGGAGACTTCTTCAGTGAAGTTAGGGTCCTTGGTTCCACACTTTGGCACCAAATATGACGACCACGCTAGCAACCAAAACACCCCAGAATCATCCAGAGTCAGGATAAGCAAAAGTCCTTAATCTTTATTCTTGGTCCCGAGACGCAGGATTGAACAGGATGGAAGCAGAATCTCCGAGACCACCTTCTCTCTCCTCTACTATCCAAGTGTGTGACCCTAGCTAGTCTTATTCCACCCCCTACTCCCTCCTACAATCCTCTATACACCAATCATTGAGCTAGTATGGATAGTGGAAAGGACCATTTTCCAAGCATATAATAGTTAGCCTCAAGCACTCAGCAGTCCCCATCTCATTGCATCAATCCAATAGTTTCAACCCTCTACATCAGACCAGTTGAGATAGTGAGATATAGTCTTAAAGAAAAAACTTGATGTAAATATGTTTTATTCATATTAACCAATGATCACAGTAATTTCCATATAAATTTCAAATAAATAAGACTATTACCCTTCATTCCAAGAATAGATACTATAGCCTTGATTGAAAACTAAAGGGAGAAATATAGGAAGTTTTTGATTACTCACTGAATTTGTTTCATTTTCCAATCAATTTTCTTAGAAAACCCTTTTATGTACCAGGAACTTTTTAACATGGCTATTCACTGGTAGGAGTATTTATAGGAACTCTATTCTTTGTCTAACCTTCTCAGAAACAAGGATATTTAACCCATTAGTAATTACATAAGAACTAAAATGAACCTAGGATCTGTTTTTAAATAGACTTCACTTGACCCTACCATTGAGTCAAATTATCTTAAAACTGTTTTCCTTTCTCTTCCATTTCCTAGAAAATGCTTTCCTTCTCTTGTTTAATTCTGGGCTCAACTGATTGCTCCTGTGTACAATCTGTCATACCATACAGTTGCTGCTAATGCCATCATTATAATTCTTTACAGAGTTGTAGTAAAGATGTGCATTCTGCATCCGCTTTTTCATTCTGTTACTTCATATGAGTTTTTCCATATTTATATTCAAATTTTTCACTGGAATACAATAATATCTTATTATTTTAACATAACAGAATTGTTCAGCAACTTCTCAACCACTGGATATAAGGGTTGTTTCCAAGACTTTTTTAAAAGAATAAAATAGCTATGGTTATTTTTGAACAGCTATTTTCCTCTTTTTAATAATATTACTAGGGTATACTCAATTTATTATGCATTTATTAAAAACACATGTGCCATGCAATGGAGATACAAAGATGAAAACAATAGTCCCTGCCCTCAAGGAGTTTATATTCTACTGAGAGTACAATGATGTGCAGAAAAGGAAATACAAAGTAATAACAAAGTAGCAACAACACTAACAGTCATAGAAGTCAACAAAAGCTTCTTTTAAAAGCTTGGTGACTCTTGATCTTAGAAGAAAGCTAGAGATTACTAGAGGTGAGGAACTAGTATTGGGGAACAGTCTGGATAAAGGGGTGGTGGAAAGATAGAACATCTTGTACAGGAAATAGCAATAGTAATATATCATCAAACTACCAACATAGGCTGAACTAGGGTGTGAGAGGTTTTAAAAGTAAAACCAAGAAGTTTATGCTTAATGTTAGAATAAGGAATCACCACAGTTTCTGAAGAGTCAAAGATAACTAGTCCTTCAAGAATGATAGTGGATCACCGAAGGCAGACACTGAGAAACCATTAGAGATTATAATAATCTAAGTGAGAAGTGTTAAGACTCTGACAGGGTGATTATGAAGTGATAATAGAGAAAGAAAAAAAGGTGAGAGATTTTGAGGAGGTAAATTTGGTTACAGATTAAATATGGGAAAATGAGTAGTCAAATATAACTTCTGGGTTGAGAAGCTAAAAATAAATGCATAGGCCATTGACAAAATTTTAGAAGGAGGGATTCTTTCCTTTTCGAATATTTATTTAATTTTTGTTCCAAAAGAAATGATGAGCAAGCTGATTTCATCCTGGAAAGACTTATATGAACTGATGCTTAGTTAAGTGAGCAGAATCAAGAGAACATTAAAAGGAGGTGATTTAAGGCAATTTCAATAGACTTTTGATGGAAAGTGCCATCCACATCCAGAGAAAGAACTACATAAATACTAAATGTGGATCAAGGCATTGTATTTTCACTTGTTGTTATTGTTTGTTTGTTTGTTTCTCATGGATTTTTTCCCTTTTGATCTGATTTTTCTTGTGTAGCATGACGAATATGGAAATAAGTTGAATTGCAGATATTAAACCTATACTGAATTGCTTGCTCTCTTGGGAAGGGGAGAGGAGAGAAGAGAGGGAAAAAAATTTGGAACACAAAATTCTGAAATGTTGAAAATTATCTTTGCACACATTTGGAAAAAATAAAATACTATTAACATATTTATTTAAAGCCAAATACAAAATAAGAAAAAAACAAAATAGAAAAAGAAAGACAGAAAAAAGGGGAAAAAACACAAACAAAACATTGTCATTTGCCCAGCACAATATCAGATAGAATTCAAAATATGTAACCATAAATTGTCATTTCAAGAAAGTACATACAATAATAGAAGATATTATCTTCATGGCTGTCCATCTTTTCTTTTCTTCTTTGCTGTACACTTTTTACTCTATTCTTTTCCCCATTCCTCCCCCAAGCAGGCTACAATTGAGCGTGGATATATTTATACACACATATGTATATATTCACCCCCACATATATATCTCTATGCACACATATATATAACTCCATGTATATACACATATATACATACATGTATACACACATATATACATATGTATTTGCACATATGCAGACATGCATCTAAAATAATATTAATATGGCTAACATATAATATAGATTTCTTTCATGATTGAATCTCTAAGTTTGACTCTAAGATGAGGGATGAGTTTCCAAGTTAACTTACTAATATGAGTTCTGTTTGGGATATTTTAAGTTTGATATACCAAAATGTTATTCAGGTAGAAATCTCTATTTGACAGTTGGAAATATAAAACAGGAACCAAGTAGAAAGATTAGGGCTGAAAATATAGAATTGAGAGTTATCTGCATAAAGATGATTTGTATTCATGAGAAGAGATCTCAGAACAGAGGCCTGGGAATGTTCAGAGGTATAAGTCTAGTTTAATCTATATTATTCACATTTTCTTCATCACTTGGGGATTCTGAAGTATAAATGTCTTACACTGAAAATTGAACAATCAGTCTGCCAAGCCAGTTCAAGCTGGCTCTCTGGCATCCCCTTAGAATGCCCATGAAAAGGGTGCAAATAATGATTCTATCATTGAGAAGGATCGGTCAGGTAAGAAGAAAAAATTAACCAAACATTGTCACAATAACCCAGCCTGAAGAGAATTCATTTAAAAAAAAAAAAAGAGGTTGGTCAGTAGTGTCAAAAACTATAGTGATGTTAAGGATGAGGACAAGGAAAAGACTATTTAGATTTAGCAAAAAAGAGATTACTGATGATGTTGAAGAGAATAGCTTCAGTCTGGTCTTTGGAGGAAAGTCAGCTTGTAAAAGAAATGAATTAGAAAATAGGAAGTGAAAGCAACCATTGTAGGAAGCATTTTCTAGGAAATGCCCTTCCCAAGATGGCAATCTCACATAAATTATACATGTATGATCATATTAAACATATTTCCATGTTTGTCATGTTGGGAAAGAACAATCAGAACAAAAGGGTAAAACCACAAGAAGGAAAAAACACAACAGAAAGTGAAAATAGTGTGCTTCAAACTATATTCAGATTCCAGTTTTTTCTGTGAATGTTTATAGCATTTTAAAGATTTTTTTGTTTTGTTTTGTTTTGTTTTGTTTTTTAGGAAAAATTCCAGCATTACAGAAAGGCCAGAAGACCGTGAATGAGAAATGCACAGGATGAGAGGAACACTGATAAGGTCACAGATCCACCTATGAATATATCTGATTTACAAAACCAGGCATGCTCTCTATGCAAGATCTAATTTGTAGATAATATAATATCTGTGGTTCTCAAGAGCTCTCCATTTCACCTTGTGCCTGACCAGCTGGCTAGCTGGTGTTTTTGTTTGTTTTTTGTGAAGCAATTGGGATTAAATGATTTGTTCAGTGTCCCACAGCTAGGAATTAAGTGTCTGAGGCCATATTAGTAGATGTTCTTTGAAGAAACTTCTGTCTGCTTTACAAACGAATTGAATTCTGCTGTGCCATTAACTCTGGAAAGGGGCGAGTCTGATAGAAGAATAAATAAAAGAGGTGAAAGTCCCTCTACTGAATCAGGAAATCAGATCTGGCTTAAAACACAATTTCTCATCAGTGCAAAGGTCAGTCAGGTCTTTAGATGACAGATACCAGGGACCATTCCTTAAATCAATTCATTTATGATGCCCATATCCTGACACCAGATTCATTTGATGTTCCACATTTCCTGTCTGAATTCTACATGTCTTACTTCTGCCTTCAACGAGGTGTATGGTTTAGGAAAAAGTCATTTCACATGTCTCATCTATAAAATGAATGGAGTAAATTAGATGACCTCTAAGATCTCTTACAACTCTGATATTATATTATTCAGCAAGTTGCAAAGCTTTGTAAATCATTGTTTTTGTGTTTCCTATATTTTAATTAACAAAGTTTTTTTTTTTATATCTACTTCCTTTCAATAAGTTTGACATAGTTATATGCTGAGTGTAGTAGAGGTAACATTGGAACATTGTCTAGAAAAACTTTCTCTCTCTTCTTCCCATCCTTTCCCCTTTTCTCTTTATCATTTAAGGTAATCCTTCTATATACACAATAATTTTATTCAATCCTGTCTTCCCCAACAGATTACCCAAATCATCCTAACTTTCTTAATAATCTGTCTCTTCCCATCTATTGGCTACTTTCCTGTTTCCTACAAACAAGTCCATATCTTCCTCATCCTTAAAAACTCCCACTTGACCATTCCATTCACACTATTTCTCATCCTACATCTCTCTTTCCCTTTGAGGTTAACCTCTCTGAAACAGCTATCTGAAGTTGGTATTTCCACTTACTTTTCTCTTTTTCTCCTCTTAAGTCTCTGTAGTCTGACTGCTGACCTCATCATTTAACTGAAACTGCTCTTTCTAGAGTTACTAGTGATCTTTTAATTGTCAAATCTAATGGCCTTTTCTTGATTCTTATCCCTTTTGACCTTAGAAACTGTTGATGCCTTCTCTCTAGGTTTTTATAACACAGATCTTTCTTTTTTATTTTTTCCCACTTGATAGTATTTTGTTTTTCCAATTACATGTAAAGATAGTTTTGAACTTAAATTTTTGTAAGATTTTTTTTTCCCTTTTACTTTTCCTTCTCTATTCTCTACGACAGCAAGCAATCTGAACTAGGCTATACTTGTTTAATCATTTTAAACATGTTTTTGTATTAGTCATACTGTGAATGAAAAATCAGAACTAAAGGGAAAAAAAACTCTACGAGAAAGAAAAAACAAAAAAAGTGAAAACAGTATGCTTCAATCTGCATTCAGTTTCCATAGTTCTTTCTCTTAATGTGAATGGCATTTTCCATCCCAACTGTCTTGGAATTGTCTTGAATCATTGTATTGCTGAGAAGAGCTAAGACTTTTAAGGTTAATTATCACACAGTCTAGCTGCTACTGTTACAATGTTCTCTTGGTTCCACTTAGATCTTTTTTGCTATCTTCCTGTCTAATTTCTCCTCAGTATTCTTTGTTGAATCTTCATCTAGATTGCACCTGCTATCTGTGAGTATCTTCCAAAGCTCTGTCCTGGATCCTTTCCTAATCTCCCTCCATACTATTTCACCTGGAAATTGCATCAGCTCCCATGATGTCAGCTCATTCTCAAATCTTGTCTGGCTCTCACCTCACTGCTGATCTTTGTTTTCACATCTCCAACTTTCTATTGGACATTTCTAACTGGACATGCTGTTATTAAGCATCTATTATGTTCTAGGACCTGAGACAAGTGTTGAGGATACAAAGAAAACTGAGGCAAGAAGGGTGAAGTGACTTTTCAAGGGTCACACAGCTAATAAGGATCTGAGGCTGAAGTTGAGTCTTGCTGCCCTGCCTCCAGCCATCTAGCAGTCTCCTAATTCAATGTTAAACCATGTTGGATTTAAGATGTCTAATAGGGCTATCCAGTTTAAGATGTCTAAAGACCATTGGCCCTGGAAGACTGGAAATCAGAGATGAGAGGGCCGGATTGCTATACACTTTAGGTTATGAAGAAGGACAAGAATTTAAGAATGTCTGAAGGACTAACCTACTTTTGTTCCAGTTAATACACTTAGTCTTCTTGGTGTTTATTTCTCTCAGCTTGTTTCCAATAAAATAACTTAGGGCTGTCTGATGAGTAAAGAGTTTTCAATTCCCTTGGCGGTGGAGGTGAAGACTCGCTAATTGTGAAATCTCACACTGAGGCCAGATTCGTCTTTGTTTTTCCTATAAAGTTTCATCCATTCTAATCTCTATTGGAAAGGCCAATGTTAAATATGCAACAAAGTTTAGCAGCTACTTTATGTAACAATGAAAATGAATGGTAAGAAACAAGTCAGCTAGGTGGTACAGGGGATAGAGCACCAGATATGGAGTCAGGATGATTCATCTTCTCGAGTTCAAATCTGGCCTCAGACACTCCAAAGCTATGTGGCCCTGGGCAAGTCACTTTAGCCTGTTTACCTCAGTTTCCTCACCTGTAAAATGGGCTGGAAAAGGAAATGGCAAATCATTCCAGTCTCTTTGACCCAAATGAGGTCATAAAAAAAGAAATTACTGAAAGTGGCTGAACACAAAGAAAGAAGAGGAAATACAGGGTGAATGAAGATAGTCTGGAAAAATATATTCCTGGAACTACTACTACCTGGAGCAGACTCATTTTAACCCTCTGTCCCCCCTTTCCCATTCCATTTAAACTCTCTTAGGGGAGAAGTGAAGGCAAGACTCCAGAGGAATGGGACGGGGGTAAATAACAGTTGCTGTTTCTTCCTCCCACTCAGTCATGGGTGAAAGATATTGTCTCTCAGGGGGCAGTTATCTCACCAAACCAAATCCAATAAGTATGGCAACCACATCCCACTGAAGTCATCAGCAAAATCAGCAATACCTTTCAGGGCCTTTGTGAGAAAGAGCAGAGAGGCACAAACTCAGACATTTAGCTAAGTGCTTTTTTTTCTGGAAACTCAAGTACTAAGACAGAAGATGGTGCCAAGAGGAAAGATGAACTTTGAGCTTGCCAGCTTTCAATGTGGCTTCCCTTATCCTGGCATCTCTGTCTACAAATTAGCATAAAACAGTACCAGAATCTTTTACACAGTTCTTCCTAGGAGTCTCAATTCCCAAACCTACATAGCTGGTAGCTTCTGGGGTGGCATTTGTATTGCAACATAGGTGCTATATTCTTTCTGGTTTGTTCTGATGTATCTTGCCTTCTTGTGGTTTGCTTGGTTAGGGATGAAATGTTTTTACAATTGTCCTGTGATTCATTGTTATATGATATGGATGGATATAAGGAAACTGGTGACAAAAAGTAGTAGAATATCCTTACTTTCAAAAGAATAAAAGTTTCCATTTTTATTATAATATAGTACCAATAGACAATGAAAGCATTCATGTCTTCAGTCCATTTCATGATTTGCCCAATTTAAGACAGTACTCTCTGCACTGAAGGGTTTCTAGCAGATGGAGTATTAGAATCGCCTTTGTTCCAGAACATGAAGAAGATCTAACGCTTTGCTTCCCCACCTTATCCTTTGCAGTAACTGTGGTCATAGTTCTTACTGCAGTGATTAAACCTGAGTACTATCTTCCTTTACCATGTTAGGTAAACATTTATTAAGCATTCACTATATGCTAGGCACTGTGCTAAGCTCTAGGGATACAAACAGAAGCCTTCAAGAAGCTGGTAATCTCATAAAATTACAAGTATATAATATATGTATGTGTATATACACAAAACAAGCTATAAACTGGGTAAGTAGAAAATTATTAAAAGAGGAAAGCAATAGAATTAAGAGAAGGTAAAAAAGGCTTCCTGTAAAAAAAAAAATGAAATTTTACAATTTAAAGGAATCCAAGGAAGTCAGCAGGCAGAGTTGAAGAGAGAAAACATTCCAGGCAAAGTAGACAGAGAAAATTCTGGGACCAATAAATGGGAATGTCATGTCTATGGAACATCCAGGAGGCCAGTGACACTGAATGAGGGGCAAGAGAGAGCCAGGCAAGGGAAACAGCCAGAAAAAATGCCCAGATTAGGGAAATGTAATGTTGCATTTGAAGAAAAATAAGGAAGTATATATGTCACTGGATTGCAGAATTTGCGGAAGAAAGAAGGGACCAGATTATGAAGAAAGCGGAAGATTTTGTCTTTCACTCTGGAAGTGACAGGAAGCCAATGAATCCATTTTATTGAGTGGAGGTATATGTGATGCTGTCAAGCCTGTACTTTAGTAAGATCAGTTTGACAGCTAGATGGAAGATGGACTGGAATGTGGTGAGACTTGAGGCAGGGAGACCAACCAACAGGCTATTACAATAGTCTTGGCCCACTATGGCAGCAGTTTCACAGGAGAGAAGTGGATATGCACAAAATATGTTATGAAGCTAGAAATGATAGAACATGGCAGTGACTTGTATATAGAGAAGGGTCAGGGAGAAAGCAGAAGATGACATCTGTGTTGTGAGACTGGGTGACTGAGAGAATGGTGGTGTTGTTGGCAGTAATAGGAAACCTAGAAAGAGGGAGAGAGTTTGAAAGAGAAGATGAATTCAGTTTGGGATATTTAATTTGTGTGCAGCCCATCTACCTGGAGATGTAACACTGGAAGACAGGGAGATTTTAGAGCTACCTGAGAAAATCATCTGGAAATTTATGACATCATCAAAGAGAAAAGTTTGGACCTAGAGCATGAAAGGGAGGAGGAATATAGGATGCTGGTTAGCAAGACTGGATGAATCAAACCAGGTTTTTGTTTTGTTTTGTTTTGTTTTTGAGGATAGGGGAGAAATAGGACTATTTGTGGGCAGTAGACAAGGGGTGATTGAAGAGGACATGACGATGAAGGGATGGTAAAGGGACAATATGCTGAATAAGAAGGGTTGGAATGGCATTACTTGTGCATATTCAAAGGGTTGCCTTTACAAAACATAGAACCACTTCTTTGTGTGAGTTAGGATTGAAAGAGGATAATGGCATAGGATCTCTGAATGTTGCTAGACAAGGAGAAAGAGATAAGACTTTTCAAAGAATGGTCTTACTTTTCTCAGTGAAGTATGAGAAAAGAAGAAAATTTCTCCCAAGCAACAAACTAGCAATACCGCTGCTAGGGTAGTAGTTCATTAGTGTAAGAAACACAGATTGTAGATACTCCTCAAAGACCCAACCCATTATCCACATGATTGAAGAAGGGTGGCAACAATAAATTAGGAAAATGCCAGTCAGGATGTGTGTAAAGCAGGGACTTTGTGTATGCTGCAATGTACACTATGTATATTGTATCTATGTATCTATCTATGTACTATGTATACTATCTGCAAAACCCTGGGAGGCACTCTGAAATGCTTACAAAATAGATTGTGGTGATACCATTAAGTATTGTCTTGGCCAATGTGATGAAATTACTGAAGTCAAAAAAATAGATGGACATACCAGATTCCAGACTATACCTACTTGAAACTTTTATTATCTGCTTAAAGTAACAGACAGTAAAGTGGCTAGTTCTTCTTAATGTTATAGTAACACATCATGGTGGTATTCACTGGAACAAAGGCGATTCCAATACTCCATCTGCTAGAAACTCTTCAGTGCAGAGAGTACTGTCTTAAATTGGGCAAATCATGAAATGGACTGAAGACATGAATGCTTTCATTATATATTGGTACTATATTATAATAAAAATGGAAACTTTTATTCTTTTGAAAGTAAGGATATTCTACTATTTTTTGTCAACAGTTTCCTTATATCCATCCAAATCATATAACAATGAATCACAGGACAATTGTAAAAACATTTCATCCCTAAATTCAGTTTAGATTAATTAAAAACTGAAATCAAGGACTTTCTAAAATCTAAAGAGGGAAAAATTGAAGAATCTGAAATTGGTGAAAATTCTTAATGAATACAAACTACAGAAATCCTGTGTTGATTGAATGACTGATGGGATGACAAAAACAATACTGACATTTCTAATAATTTTGAAGAATAGATGTGTATAGGTATATTCGAATTTTAAAAAGTCTGTTTTGCATTTGATGGCATTAATGTAATTAATAGAAAAAGGATGCTAAAACAGAGTAAGTCAAAGAAATTGGCCTTTGTCATAACTAACATATATGCATAAATGAATTAAACCTCCTGAAATATTTGACAGAAAATATACAAGTATTTCAAAATTTATGGCCATGGAAAGAACCATGGAAGCAAAGATGGAGACATCAAAGAATACAATTAAGGACAAAAACTTGAAAAAAGCTATTGAAAACCTGCAGAAAGGGTATCTACCTGCCAAGGCAAAACTCAGAAATTATATGAACACAATTACAAAACACTTCTTATACAAATAAAGTCAGATATAAACAATTGGGAAAATATCAATTACTCATAGGTAGGCCAAGCTAATATAATATAATATAATAAAAATGACAATTCTACCTAAATTGGTCTATTTATTCAGTCCCATAACAATCAAACTGCCAAAAATTATTTTACAGAGCTAGAAAAAATAATAACAAAATTCATCTGGAAGAATAAAAGATCAAGAATAACAAAAGAATTAATGAAAAAAGATATAAAGGATGGCAGCCTAGTAGTACTAGACCTAAAACTCTATTATAAAGCAGGTGTCAAAACCATTTGCTACTTATTAAGAAATAGAATGGTGGAGCAGAGGAATAAGTTACATACACAATATAATAATCAATGACTATAGTAATATAGAGTTGATAAACTCCCAAACTCCAGCTTCTGGGATAAGAACTCACTATTTCACAAAAATTTCTGGGAAAACTGGAAAATAATATGTCAGATACTCAGTACAGACCTACGTCTCACCCCATACTAAAATAAGGTCAAAATGGGTACATGACTTGGACATAAAATGTAATACCATTAACAAATTAGAAGAGCAAGGGATAATTTATCTATCAGATCTTTGGAGAAAGGTGAAATTTATAACCAAAGAAAAACTGTGAAATGCAAAATGGATAATTTTGATTATATTAAATTAAAAAGTTTTTGCAAAGACAAAACTAACAGAAAAAAGATTAAAAAGGAAGTACAAAGCCGGGAAAAATTTGTATAGGCTGTGTTTCTGAAAAAGGTCTTATTTCTAAAATATATAAAGGACTGTCAAATTTATAAAATACAAGTCATTCTGCAATTGATAAGTGGTCAAAGAATATGAACAAATGATTTTCAGATGACAAAATTAAAGCCATCTATAGTTATATGAAAAAATGGTCTAAATCACTCTTGATTAGAGAAATGCAAATTAAAAAATTCTGAGGTACCACCTCACCTCTCAGATTGGCTAAGATGAAAGGAAAATATAACGATAAGTGTTGGAGGGAATGTGGACACTAACAATGCATTATTGGTGGAGCTGTGAACTGATCCAACCATTCTGGAGAACAGTATGCAACTGTGCCCAAAGGGCTATAAAACTGTGCATCCCCAGAAAGGCCATTACTGAGTCGGTATCCCAAGTAAATCCCAAGGACTCCCATATGCAAAAAGGTTTGTAGCAACGTTTTTTTTGTGGTTGCAAAGAATTGGAAAATGAATAGATGCCCACTGAATAAATTGTGGTATATGAAGGTAATGAAATATTATTGTTCTATAAAAAATGATTAACAAGCTGATTATAGAAAGGCCTGGAAAGACTTACATGAACTGATACTGAGTGAAACAAATAGAACCAAAAATATATTGTATACAGTAGCAGTAAGATTGTACAATTATCAAGTATGAAAGATTTGATTCTTCTCAGTGATTCAGTCGAAGGCATTCCCAATAAATTTTGGATAGAAAATGCCTTCCACATCCAGAAAGAGAACTATGGAGAATGAATGTAAATCAACACATACTATATCCATTTCTTTTTTTTTCTCTCCTGTGATTTTTTTCCCTTTTGTTCTGATTTTTCTCTCTTAACATGATTCATAAAGAAGTATGTATTTAAATAGTTAATATACATGTACAACCAAGGAAAAAAGTAAATTTAAAAAGTTAAACAACCTGAAGAAATATAAAGAAAGGCCATCTTGATATGTAGCTAGCATACATGTAGTAGAAAATATGAACAACATAAATCCTGATTAAGGTAAACAAACAACAACAAAAAAAAAAAAAAAAACAATGGAATATGAACCCCAAAACAAAAGTGTGTCAAACATTCTACATTCCTAAGCAAGTAAGTGGCACAGTAGATGGAGTTCTGGTCTGGCAAACCTAAGATTCAGATCTGGACTCAGATATTTGTTATACATATGTACTAGGGATGTCATTTAACCTCCAGTCTCCTCATCTATAAAACAGGTAAAATAACAACACTTATCTTCCTAGGTTGTTGGGAAGATAAAATGATATAGTAATTGTAAGGCACTTTGCAAATCTCATCATGCAATATGAATGCTAGTCATTATTATTTTTTAATCAGCAAGATAAAGTGAAAGTCAAAAGGAAAATTAAATTCAAGTAATCAAAGAAGCAAAGAAAGAGGTAAATAATTTAATACTAATCAAATGCTTTTCTAGAGAGGCTTGAAAAGCAAAGAAATCAGAGGGGAGTGAGAATTCTTGAAAGAAGAGGATCTATAAAAGTTTAAGTCATCTATAGAGATACCAAAAGTTACAAGAAATGAAAAAAAAAAAGCTAGTTTAAAGGATTAAAGATGTGTATGGAGATATAATGGTTCACAGTGTCATTACATTTCAGAAAATGACTAAAATTCTAGTTTGTTCATAACACTGGAAAGTTTGGGAGTAGATTCGATGTATAATTATTGACTCAAACACTTTACATTAGTGCCTGAATTCCTGGCAACAATACTTCATCTGCTTCTACATACATGCCTGATCTCACCTTTTATTTTTTAACAGAACCCATCATATAACTATTTTAAAAGATGATATTAAAGAGGGGAAGAGAAGATGAAGTAAAAGATAAGATTATCATTGATTTCTAAATAGTCAATTACATATTTATGTAGTTTATAAAAATAATTTAATATTTGTGACTAAAAAAAATCCATAAACATATGAAAGCAACGTATTTGTTGAAGTGAAAAAAGAGGTTGTTCAGAAGTCCAAAAGAAGGATAGAGCAGCTTATTATTGATTTTGTAATTATTGAACAGAGTGTTACAAAGTACTATAACATTTATACTTTCTTTATTGATGATCAAAAAGTCTTCCATGTAGTTCTATAATCCTAACATCTTAATGTATTATATATCTATCAAAAAGAGCTAAGCATAGTGAGAACGTTAGAAAATTTGATTCCCATATAGAAAACTGCTATGTAAAACATGTCATTAACATAATAGTGTCAAGAACAATTGATAAAAACATAACATTTTTCAGGGAGATAATTTAAACTCATTATGATCTAGCATATTTCTAAATGCATTATTGTTTCTCCTTAATTGAACCAAGTACATCTTTTAAGTTAAAAAGGCAGTCATAAAAAAACATCTTATTTAGTCACATTAGTTACACGGATTACATCAAGTTATGTGACTCCACTGAAAAACACATAACACCTTCAACCTTTGGGATGTCTCTGCATTGATAACCATTTGGATTTAAGAAGGGTAAGATCTTTTTTTTTCCAAAGTAAAAGCTTTTTTATTGAGAGAGGAAAACAGGGATAGCTTCATGGAGAAGATAGCATTTAAACCTTTTCAATTCAGATCAATATTCTTGTTCTAGACATAAGTAGGCTAAAGGGAAACTTATTATTTTTTATTTTTATTATTATCTGACATATACAGAAAAATAGCTAAGAAAAATATAGCAGAGTAAGCAAACATTATTGCTATAAACGCCATTACAACCATCTTGTTCCTAGGGCCCTCCCTTACACCAAACTTCTCCCACATAAATCCTCTATCATTTATACTAAAAACACTCCTCCTTACCATAGCCTTTCTATGAGTCCGAGCATCATACCCCCATTTCCGCTATGACCAACTAATACACCTTCTATGAAAAAATTTCTTACCAATAACTTTAGCAATGTACTTATGATTCATCTCCCTACCAATTGCTCTATCCTGTATTCCACCACAAATATAGAAATATGCCTGACAAAAGAACTTTAAACTTTGTAAAGTATTTAACACATATAAATTTATTGGATTTTCCTAATAAAGGAATAAGTATTAATATTCCTATTTTACAATTGAAGAAACTGATGATGAAAGTAAAGGAAGTCTGTGGTCATTTGCTTAGTAATGGTCTCAATGAGAATTTAAATTCTTCCTGACTCAGGGTCTTGCACTCATGCCACACAAACTTTTTCATGCTCCCTATTTATTTCCTTTCACTCTCTCCCAATGATTTATAGTTTTTTTTTTTTTGTTTGTTTTAATCCCCTTACCTCTCTCTAAGTAAATAGGTTTTTTCCTTAACTCTTGAAAATATCACTGGAGTTGAACATTTTTGTCTTGGCTTTGAAACAAAACTTAGGATAGTTTATAAAAACACTGATGTGGTGTTATGAGTTGACTATGGGGTAAGATTTTAAGGAATATTATGTAAAGAGAGACACTGAAGGTGTTTACGTTGAATTAGAAGGTCCAAATGAGGAGTCTGAGATAGGAAGAAAAGTAGATTAAGGGAAGTAATAGTAAGAAGCAAAATAGATTCTTACTATAGATATTTGTAATGGGGTTTTGTTTTAATCGATGATGGAGATATTTAAAAATATTTTGTCCTTTCTAAACAGGACACATCAAGAGTAAATCTATCAAAGACAAAATTGTAGCTGTATGTGTAAAGAAGTTTACTAGCCTTCTGGAATCAGAATTTAATAGGAAAACCATATTTAAAGCAAGCATCAACTGTGCAATATCAGTTTCAATGTACATGTGCATGAATGTTAAATGAATCATAACAAACTTGGAATATATTCTAACAAAAATTCATACTATACTAAAGAAACAGAGATTCCATTACCCCACAGTAGCTATAAAAAGGTTAACACCACATACTCATGAAAAAGGACAAAAATTGATAGATGTTTTCAAATCACATGATAAATAGATTAAAAAGTTAAATGTTATTGGAACTATTCATTACTTTACCTACCAATAGTAAAGGCTGGCAAAAGATACCTACAACATGATTTGTTTGAAGTAACTGAAAGTGGCTTATTTTTGGATTACATTTCTGAAATGCCTAAGATCAAGGAGTGGAATGAAAAGGTCTTATAAATATGTCAATTCAGACAACAGCATGTTGAGAAGCAAACATCAAGCCAGTAGATAAACCCTGTGGGATTACTTATAGAATTTCTAAGCTTCTAATGGTAATTTAGAAATTACAGAAAAGTTACCCTCAAGAAACTGGGGAATAATGATTATGCAAGGATGCTATAGAAATTGTGTAGCACATTGCTTATTGCAAACTGCAAAAATTTAAACTCTACTAAATAACCAATAAGCTGAGACACAGGTACACATAATAGTATACATCAGAAGTTTGTCATCTTTCATGGATTGAAAGACAAATCAACACACTACAGATATGAATCTCAAAATACCCTAGAAAATTCCACATATAAACTCTATAAGAATTGGAACATTTTCACTGAATGGACTTAATATTGAAACATAAAAAAAATTAAGAAAAATATTTTTAATAGAAGTAGCCAATTAAAACAAAATACTTATTATTTTGAGCTGTTGAAAAGGCAAGGAAAAACAAAAACAACCCCTCTCCCCTTACAAATATTTATGCTAAGAATATATTTTGCTTCTTATTACTGCTTCCTTTAATCTACTTTTTTTTCCTATCCCACTCTCCTCCTTTTTCTTTAGCTCTTTTCCCTTCTGTTTCCTTGTTGGGTAAAATATATATTCCATGCCTGTATGTGTATTTGTATTCTTCCCTCCTTTTTCTAGTTCAGATCAGTTCCTCACCAGCTCCTGCCATTGCCTTCCACTTGTATAAATTCCTCCTTGTGCCTATTATTTATGTAGGATATTTTTCCTATTCTTCCTGTCCCTTCCTCTTTTCCTAGTGCATTTCTCTTCTCCACCCACCTCCTTTTTCTTTTGAGATCATCCAAATGTAATAGAATCACACCAATTCCTGTAGTCTACACACTACACTAAGTCTGATTAGACTCCCTTTAAGAGCCCTGGTGATGATAAAATGATGAGAAGTTATTTGATAATTTCCTTGTATAAAAATGTAAACAATTTAACCTCTTTTGGTTCTCATGATTTCACACTCATGTTTCCAGTTTTATGTTGCTTTTGTGTCCTAAATCAAACTTTCTACTCTGCTCTGATCATTTCATCAGGAATGCTCAGAAGTCTTCTATTTCATTAAAAATTCCATTTCTTTACCTCTTCTCTCTGAGTGGGATTATACTTAGTTTTGCTGGGCAGGTTATTCTCAATTGTAAACCTAAATTCTTTTCCTTGTGGCATATATTCCAATTTCTTTTCCTTTGTAGTGGTGCCTACTAAAGTTTTGTAATTTTAACTGTGGTTCCACAGCATTTGAATTCTTTATTTCTGGTTGCTTGAAATATTTTTTTTTCTTTGACTTCGGAGTTCTGTATTTTGATGATAATACTCGTGGGAGTTTTCATTTTAGAGCTTCTCTCAAGAGGTTACCAGTAGGTTCTTTTAATTTCTACTTTGCCTTCTGGCTCTAAGATATCAGGGCAGTTTATTTTTATGATTTCTTGAAATAAAATGTCTATATTCTTATTTGCTCATGATTTTCAGATAGTCCAATGAATGACCCTTCAATTGTGTCTTGACCTATATTCCAGGTCAGTTTTTTCTATATTTCACATTTTCTTTTATTTTTTCAGTCTATTGTCCTTGTTTTATTATTAATGTCTCATAGAGTCACTAACTTCCATTTGGCTAATTCTCAATTTCAAGGAATTATTTTTTTCATTAATATCAAGCTAATCATTGTCTTTCCATATCTTTCTCCCATGGTTCTCATTTGATTTTTAAAATAATTTTTGCCCCTTTTAGACTTTATTTAACCTTTTTTGGGGGCTTATATCACATCTGCATTTTTCTTTGATATCTTGTAGATATTTTCAATTCATTATTTTCTTCAGTATTTGTGTCTTGAGCTTCTCTGTCACTATATTAGTTCTTTTGGGATTCTTTTCTGTTGGCTCACTCTTCCACCCATTTCTTGTCTTTGGGTTTTACATTGTTGCTGGGCTCTTGTTACTTCTGTAGGACAGATGTCTTATCTGAGTTTCTGTCCTTTTATATCCTTCTGCTTTCATAGTTCAGTTTGGGGACCTGAAAATTTTTAGTTCTCTCAAAGTATGATGGTCTGGGGTTCATTGCCCTCCTGGTCTGAATTCTGCAAGTTCCTGACCCAGATTTGGATTTATTAGCTCATGGTTGGTCGAGAATTTTAGTAGATTTCCTTTGGTCAGTCACTATTAGCCTGCTGGGTGGTTCTCCATGTTGAAAATGACTAAACTACTGTCTTCCCTTTGGTCTCAAATTCCCACCCGAATAATTTTCAGTGGAATAATTTCCACTGAAAGCTTATGCTCTGGGCTAACACTAGAACTAGGACTAGGACTAGGTCTGGTCTTGAGCTGAGAACCTCAAAGATACATTCCAGGACTTGTATATTGCTCAATGCACACGCAGCTAGGGCCCATGCTTCTTATCTATTCCTTTCAACTCTGAAGCTATGACCTGAGACTAGATAATGGGTGATAGAGCTACTAGATGGTACCTCCTACATCCAGAGTTCAGAAAAACCTTGGGATGTCTTCCTGCCACACTATTCTGCCCGGGCTCTCTTTCTGTTCTTGGTCACTGGAATGCTTTCTGCTGCTACACCAACCATGGAGTTTACTCCTGAATAGACTCTAAGCCCAATGTTTGCATACTTCTCTTATCAGTCTCCCTATGCTACCCTTAGCTGGAAAAATGATTAACTATAATTTTTTTTTCTTGGCTTTCCTGATCAGAATTTGGACAAGTACATTTTCTACATTGCTGTGGCAGAGGGATACTAGGCAAATTAGGTAAAAATGAATCTTCTGACTTGACTATCTTGACTCTACTTCCTTGCATAATTTTCTTTGAAATGAAAAATTTTGAAATATAGTCTGTTTCAAAACTCAAAAGTGACTAAAGTTCAAAACTGCACTTAGATTTTTGGAATACCCTTTATAGACAAATACAAGGGGGAAAAAAGTCAGTCATGTGGGGACAGTATGAGTTATCTATCATCTCTGTCATCCTCTCTGTTACTGGAATTGTCTTGAGAATGCTTTTAGTGAGCCAACAGGCCCAATAAGCTTATATCCCAATAATTTTATTCACTTACAAAAGACATTTATTGATTTCTGAAATAGTTTCTGGAACATGAAATATAAAAGGATAATATTATGGCACTGAATTGTCTGAGTACTTTTTGTATCTGAACTCCATGGAAAAGATTAGAAAAATGAGATGGACATAATAATTGTCCACATTTACATAATATTTTTTAGTTTCTAGAATAATTTCCTCATGGTAACCCTATAATACTCCTATGGTAGTAACAACAACAACAATGATAACTTCCACCTATATAATTATATAGTTTATATTATTAAATCAATATATGAATACTAAATATTAAGGTTCACAAAATGCTTAACAAATATTATCTTATTTGATCTATAGAACAACCCTAGGAAGATAGATTATTATTATCTCTATTTTTCATTTGAGGAAAGATTAAGTCATGCAACCAGTGTCTGAAGCTGCATTTGAACTCAGATCTTCTTGAATCGAAGCCCAACATTCTATCCATTATTGCTACCAATATTACCTAGTGGTGTGTGTGTGTGTATGTGTGTGTGTGTGTGTGTGTGTGTGTATTTACATTTTGCAGCTAATAAAGAAAGTTTAGGGGAACAGAAGTATATTGGGATGGATAGGTGACTTTTTAAACATAAGCTACTTAGTGGAAAGAAATTAAGTCTTTTGACTCCAAGTCCTCTTTCTACTGAACTAGAAATTTATATACTAGACTTCTACTATGCTTTCTATTACAATGCAAATATCTTATTAGTTGCCTAAGAGTAGGATAGAGGAAGAGTGGGTTCCAGGAATTCTATTATGGTTAGATGATTGGAATTTACACCATGTTTTCTATTTTCCACCTGAATGATTGTGGGTTAGTCACTTAATCTCTTTGGATATCTGCTTCCTTATTTGTAAAATGAAGCAGTTGTACGCATGATTTCCTTTCAGGTTCTTTCTGACTTTAAGGTTATGTTCTTTGATTTCAGTTTTGCCATCTGCCCAGTAAAAACTGAAAGGTCATAAACATTTCTCTCACTGGACTATCACAGTGCCTGAGAGTCTATGATTCTACTGGATGTGTCTTTGAAGTGAGGCACTGAAGGTCCCCATAAACTGCATATTAGCAGAGGGGAAGGATGCATTTTATATTATGTGGTTCAGAAATGGTGAAGGGTCACCATTTAATAAAAAAAAGGTGGAGAGATCTCTAGAAGCAAAGCAAAGTTTATTATAAATTCTGGAGAGAAGGGCGTTCCACCTTTGGGGCAGACAATTGAAGGGAGGAAGCACCTTAGGGGGCAGGGTCAACACTTTTAATCCCTAATGCAAATACCCCCTCCCACCACTGACCCTCATCCTTATTGGCTGAGGATCTTACATTCTAAATAAGGGAACTACCCAAGAAATTGAACTTGACCAATAAGTACATAGTTGCCCATATTTGACTGAAATAGGGAGACATCGATGTCATGGGAGGATAGCAGGAAGGGCATTTAGGTATGCTCTGGACTCAATCTTCAAAGTCCTTCAGGCCTACTCAAACTCTGAAGTAGATGAGCCTTACCCAATTTTCACAACTGCCTTGAAGGATCTCACCTCATGTCATTCAATATTGTTATATCAGTTTCATGTCTTTTGTTCTTCAAACTCAGAATTCACTCCTTATAAGTCCAGTTCAATCAGTTTTCAGCTCAAATACCACCTTCTATATGAGGTTCTTCTTGATTTATAGTACTTTCCCCCCAATTGCTTGCTATTTATTTTATACATATTCATGTGTATATATATAGTCTTCCTTAATAGTATATAAGGACATCCTTGAGGTCAGGGACCATTTCATTTTTGTTATTTTATCCCTAGCATCTGGTGCAGATAATTCTAAATTCAGGAAGTAGGTATTAATAAGAAAATAGTTATCTAATATTTGTTGAATGATTGATGTTAGTCACACCTGATTTGAGACTGTTTACTTAGGTGGAAAGAGTGTTGGCCTGGGAATCAGAGATAATTCTATTCACTAGCTTTGTGAATTTAGGGATTACATTTAATTGATCTGGGTCTCAGTACCTCCATCTGTGAGATGAGAGGATTGAATTAAATGGAATCTAGGCTGAAATTTCATTTGGGCTTTCTCTGTTTTAAGATTTCTTCTAATTTCAACATACTATGTTTATGTTCTAAGATACCCACCCAGCCCAGATATTCTATGTTCCAAGATCCCTTGCAAAACTGACTTTATGTAATCATATGTGAACTTGCAAGTTTATTATATTAGAGGGATGATGGAAAGAATTCCAGATTTGGTGACAGAGGCCCTGGGATGGATTTCTGCTTTTTTTTGCCACTATTTTTCTGATGTTTTCATGTTGATAAACTCATCAGTCTTTCTGGACTTCAGCTTCCTTGTCTAAAATTATGGGTTTGGAATCAATGATTGCTCAGATCCCTTTCTTTTTTTTTTTCACAATGTACATAAACAATCCTTACTAATATGGTGAAGCTTACTTATGCTTATCCTGTATGTCTCCATTGGTCTTTGGGTTTAATGAAATTTTGCTTCTGAAATAATGGTATTCCATCATTTGCATTCATAAGCATTACTAAGAAAATGTTAATGTTAAAAAAATGTTTTGGCAGCAAAGAGTAATTTGGGATTATTGAAAACATGGCACAATTTTTCAAATCCACTTGACAAATACATCATGGAAGGCTAGGAATTAATTTATGCGTAAAAATAATTGAGAACTTTATTGAATTGCCAATTCAAAACGAATCAACAATGTTATATGGCCGATAAATTCTCCCCCACCCTTAAATGTGAACTTCCATGGTATTGATGGAAATCTATCATTCAAGACTAAGAAATGTTTGCACTCTGTCATGGTTAAACCTTATCTGTAGCATTGTGTTCAGTCCTTTGTACTGAACATTTAGAAAGAACAATTCATTATCAATTACTCATCCATTTATGAAGTGGAAGTTCCAGATTCTGTAAGATCAATCTAGTGTTCCATATTTCCTTTCTGAAGTCTGCATCTCTATATCCTGCCACAAATTATGTGTATGAACTAAGTTGTAGAACATCCATAAAATAGTAGCCTGAATGGTGCCAAGAAGTTTCTTCAGGCCATGTGCAGATCCACTTGATAAATTGAGCGGGTTTAGCAAAGGAAAGGGATAATTGTTTGTTGGAATCTTTACAAAGTGTTAAGACATTGGAGTTAATTTAATCTTAGAAAGAATTATTTTGGGCCAGAACTTGAAACAAGATACTAAGTGGAACTGATTGAACAATGCTTGTGTTCACACCTGTAGAGAGCTCAAGTATCTAAGTACTCAATGGAGTTCACACGAGAGTTCAGGGCTAGTATGAGAGCTGAATTCACACCTCCCTTAGGACCAGAGAGCACTCTGGGAGATAACCCAGAATCCTCTCCCTCCAGAAGGCGAGGAGTTAACCTTTGGGAGATCACATAAATGAAGGAAGCTCTTGGAGCAAAAAAGAATTTCTTCGAACATCAACAGGGCTCTGAGAAAGAACACTCTGGAAGAAAAGACTACTGCCACAGACTGGAGATTGAGAAGCCACAAGTCGGAGCTGACTGGAGACTGAAGAAAGCAGAGGCAGAAGCCAAGGACAAAGCTGCAAGATCTCTTGGAGCCAGGCAGAGAGATAGGCGTCAACTAACTGGGCTAATTTGTAAAGAGAAATAAACGTTTTCATTTTTAGCAGCTGGCTGCGATTTTGGATTAATTATTGATTGTAACTGAGACTAAGGCTGCCTCCCAGGAAAAACCACCACAGTTGTTGTCCTTCATTCTTGTAGAGGACCATGACATTAGGGAGGTGATGAACATGAAAGTGAATTGGATTAAAGTGAAGGAGGGCTATACAAAGTCACCAATCTCACTTTCCTCCAGAGCCATCTGGGTCCTGTGACAAGACAGATCAGGATTCCTGGGATGGCCCTTGATGCAGTGAGAACCTTGGCTTTTTTGATCCAAGGTCTTTAGCAAGTCTCAGTTTGACTGAGGCAATGCCTAAGCAGTAAACACATACATATACACACGTACACAAATTACACATATATGTATGTGTGACATATATCTGTATGTATATGTGTATGCATATATATGTATGAATATATCTATTATGTATGTCTGGAATGGGAAGACACTCAGGATTTCTGGCCAAAATAGAAACAATTGCTATTTACTTTCATTCTGAGCCAGTTAGAGCCCAAACAATGACCAATTGGGGCTTGGCCTGGGAACTATTGCTGGCCAATCAAAGAGAGGCAGAATGAATTGAGTTTAAGGTTTAGTCCTTAAGAAAGAAATCCAGCCTGGAAGCCCCAGTAATTCTTTAATTAAAATTTCCTTTGAATAAAGTACTCAGAATAAGGAAGTGATATCCTATGTGAACAAAGGGAAGAGAAGGGGGAAAAAAGGAAATGGAAAAAAAAAGAAAAGAAAGGGAGGGAAGAAAAGATTTATATTGGATATGATAGCTGTCTTCAAGTATTTCCATTTGTCATATGAAGAGGTATTAGACTTAGTCTATTTGATTCCAGAAGATTGGATTAAGAACAAGGGTGGGAGACAGAGGTATAAAAAGGCAAACTTAGGGTTGACAGTGAAGAAAAATTTCTTTTCTTTTTTTTTTTTTTTTTTATTTAATAGCCTTTTATTTACAGGATATATACATGGGTAACTTTACAGCATTAACGATTGCCAAACCTCTTGTTCCAATTTTTCACCTCTTACCCCCACCCCTCCCTAAATGGCAGGATGACCAGTAGATGTTAAATATATTAAAATATAACTTAGATACATAATAAGTATACATGACCAAAGAAAAATTTCTTAATGTTTATAGCTAAATGAAAATGCAATGAACTACCTTGGGAGAGAATAGGCCCTTTACATGAGAAAAGTTCAAGGAAAGGGTATAGAAATTCATAGAAGATTAAGAGATTCATGTTCATTCATTCCTATATGAGAGAGACAAGATAGCTTCTGACATAACACTACCCTGAGACTTTGTGAATGTGATGTTTTTGTCTTTAGTAGTAGTTTTGAGGATAAACTCTTTATAGGAACACTCTTGAGTTCAGTGAACCATATATGATTACCTTAATCTCCAGTAAGTTGGAGGTATGTTGCTGTTGTAAAACATGTCTACTTATAAGTGAACACACATACACATTCATAACACATACACACATACTCACAAACCCCACTGAACATATTCCGTTTCTGTGTTTTGATGATAGGAAACACTGGCATTAACTATGCTTATAATTAAGGAAAAGACTGTTCTTGTGATTCTCATTATCCACACGTAAATTTATTTTAGACTGGACATTTTCCCCTTTTTGTATTGGTGATGACAGGAAATCAGCATCAACTGTTTATAATGAAAGAAAGGACTGTTCTTGTAACTCTCATTGTCATCATCTTATGTGTAAGGCAATTTGAGTAAGCATCTGCTATAATTTCATGTATTTTCAAGACCCTTCAGACTACAAAATAAATCAGGCTTTATAAGAAAGAATATGTCAATTGTTTTTTCTCATACTTGTCATGTAAAAAAAAAAGTGACCACTGAAAATATTTTGCTATAATTTCTAGGCTATAATGTTTTCAGTAGTCTCCATTACTTTGAAAAAGTGGAGAATTTAACAGAGGAAGTTCAACAGGAATCAAAGGGACACACTATGAATAGGGAAGTCCACTTGATAATCTTGTAATCATAACCTGAGATAAGATGATTTAAACACAAACAGAATAAAATCTTTGGAATGCTTTAAAATACTACTACTTATGGAGGAATAAAACCATTGAGTGCATCCTCTTTGTTTTGTTTCTTTAAAAGACGAAGAGGGCTATGCCTCTTGCCCCCTACATTTTTATTGAATAATTCACTAACAGAACCATAGTGATAATCAAAGATTTAATGAATCTCAAAATTCTTGAGCTAGTCAGAGAATTAGTTTTCCCTGCTCTGGTAGAATCTGATCAGATAATTTTTTCCAATGCTCATTGTTTGTGAACTCCTAAAATGAGCAAACATTTATGACATAGCCCAACCTAGATTTTTGGTTTGGTTTGCAGATGGGGAGTAGGAGTTGGAAGTGGGTAGGCAGGTGTTGTCTCTAGAGCAGTTCATTTTTCAACAGAACTGCCCACATCTCTCTTCTGATGGCAGCCCTCCTTTCTACTTTTCTCTCCAACAGAACTTTGTGTCACTTCATCTGAATTCAAGATTTTTCCAGTCAAAGGGAGTAATCGCCGTTTTCTCCTTCTTCCAGTTCCCAGGCCACATCTCCAAGGCTTGACTTAATGAGTAGGCTACAGTGCCCTCTCTATCCATATCTCTGGCCGTGGTCAATACCTAAAATGCCAAGCACTTCTCGCCACCTTTTCCTCAGCCTCTAATTGGTACCTTTCTAGGACCCAGCTGACAGAGAACTTGTTGCCACTGGAGCTGTTCTAGTGGAGACTTTGCTTTG
Organism: Sarcophilus harrisii; assembly: GCF_902635505.1. Taxonomy (NCBI): domain Eukaryota; kingdom Metazoa; phylum Chordata; class Mammalia; order Dasyuromorphia; family Dasyuridae; genus Sarcophilus; species Sarcophilus harrisii. The sequence goes on along the minus strand of NC_045428.1, from coordinate 400,591,002 downwards.
TCCCCTCCCCTCTTCCCTCCATCCTTTCCAGGAAGAAATGAAAGGGTGAGGAGGAAACGCCACAAGTTTTGCACTGCTGAGGAAAAATCAGTTTTAAGAAACCCGAGGCAACCATTTTGTGATGCCCATGAAAAAAACACGCAACATCTCTCCCCCCGCCCCCCTCGCCTCCCCTCCCACATCCCCCTCAAACCATTGCTACAGGCCGGGCTGGCGCCAGGGAGAACCAAGTGGGAGAAGAGCGAGAGAGCTAGGGAGTGAGCCAATTCCCCTGGCCTGGCCACCTGTCGCACAGCAGCCATCTACCCTGGGGGGAGACTGCTCGCTCCCTGCCTCTTCGAGGAGACACACCTGGGACCTGCAGTGCGGTCTGCTCTGCTCTGCAGCCGCCACCGCCCGCTGCTGCTCAGCCCCAGCCCGGGGAGCCCCGGGAGCCCTGAGGGCTGGGGCGAGGGTTTCGAGGCCAGCCTGCTGAGCTGCTCCCGCTTCTCCAGCCCCCCACCCGACCTCCCCCTCCTCTGCCTGAAGGCCGCACGAACCAGGCTGAGAGGGAGGAATTGGGGGGGTGGGGGAAGGAGGGAGATGTAGAGGAACCTACTGCTTGCTGCTCTTTGGGCGAGAGGAAGGAGAGGAAGGAGGTGGTGGTGGTGCAGGGGGCAGAGAGGAAAGCCAGCTGGAGAAGGGAAGGCGCGGAGGCACAAGGGAGGTGGCTGACTGGCTCCCTCTGACAGCCCAACATGGTCGCTGCGCACGCTGCCCATTCTTCCTCCTCCGCAGAGTGGATCGCCTGCCTGGATAAAAGGTACCACAAGAACTCTTCCCCACCTCCCAGCACCCCGTTTTCTCCCAACCTCGCCCCCGCCTCTCCTTCTATACAGTTCTGCTGCTGCAGCAGCAAGGAGCTGCTGTTTGCACTGCGGCTCCGGGCATCTCTGCATCCCGTGCCTCCCTCCCCAACACCAGCACCTGCTTCTTTGGAGATGAAGAGCAATCAGAGAGTCCGCAAGATGCCGGGGAAGAAGAGGGGATGGTGGGGGAGGAATTGGGGGAGTGCAAGGGGAGGGGCCGTGGCCCAGCATCTCCCAAGGGGGTGTTAGAAGAGATACTCTCTCACCCATTCCGTTGGAGTAATAATACACGTGGTGAAGGGAAATGAAATGTGGTTACCTTTAAAAAAATCCCCCCAATCCTCTAGCCCCTCTCTGTCCTTCAACAGCTGTCACTAAGCTGTTTCTCTGGAGAACCCCACTTCTACTAGTGCAGGAAAGCAGAGATAGAAAAATGAATTTGCCTGGTAGTTTGGCCCAAGGAGGAGGGGGACATTTTTCTTAAATAGTCCCCGAGGTTTAGGGTAAAAGATAAGGCATCCTAATGATTCTTTCTTGCTCTGTGAATCAAAGTAAAGGGCCCCAGTTGGATATTTCAACTCCCTTTGCATATTTATTAACAGCTCTCTCCTCAAGGTCCGTGCATTAGCTAGGTCGTGAGGCGGCCTGGCTAGTTTTTTTTTTTTCTTTTTTGGGGGTTTCTTTTTTTGGGGGGGCATTCTGGAAAATAACCTTCCTTTTTCCACATAAAGGAGCAGCCAGATCATTTTAACTTCTAAGTTAAGTTCCATTAAGAAGGATTCTGTGTGTGTATTGGAGGTGGGGGTGTGATTTCCCAGGCTATGACAAGATAATTTTGTGTTTGACCAGATTGTAGGTTTAACAGTAAACATTACACAGTATGTAAGACATCATAGTTTATTACCCTGATTAAAAGGTGCAGCATCTGAACTGTGCTTGGAATTAAAATCTAAGCAAAGCAATTTCACAGTGTAAACCATTTAGAATTTTAGAGTTTGAGATGGTGCTGGTTGGGAATATTTCAATGTCATGCTGCTATCTGCATAACATATCTATTTATAGTTGTGTGAAATATTGCGCTCTGCCATATTGAAACCTTTACAATGAACAGATTTGTAGCCAATTAGAGATCGGAAATCTGATATATAGATTGTATGCTCCAAAATGATAAGAGAAGTTTGTAGAGGATTTAAACAGTTTGGAGAAAAAAGAATGCTATGTATTTTTTTTTAATCTAATATAGCTGACAAACGTTTAGGGGAAAGTCTGACTTTCATTTGCCATATACTAGCAAAATTTTTGGCAAGGGGTGCCTCTATTTATATAAAAAACAATATATACCAATATCAGAGAAGTTACGTTCAATAAATGGCAAGAAAACTTCAATGATAGTTAAATTATACAAAATTATTTCCTGGAACTAGAAGCATTTAAAAGAATAGTCTGCTAATGTGGTGAGTAATCTGAATTTAATTGTTTATGAAAAATGGTTATAAAAATAGAAAACCAGGCTCCTGTACTTAATGCATGTATAAAATAACTAGTTATTAATGCTTTCTAAATACTTTTTAAAATAATAAACTTTATTTTTTCATTTGCTCTAAGGTTTAATATGAGACTTATTTGCATGTTTATGATGGCTAATAATTCACCGGGGAATCTTTTAGCCAGCATTTTCCTGTGACAAAAATCATATAGAAAAGTCAGCACTTAACTGATCTGTTTTTGAGCTGATTCTTTTTGTAATATCTCTGTCCTACTGAAACTGCTTGAAATTTGATTTTTAAAATGTAGAGCTATTATTAACCAATCTGTCATCAGCCACAAAGGCTACAAATCTGCAAGTTAAAATAAATCTTTAAGGCTTAATTACTTAAACAATGTTAAAGAGTTTCTCTTTGGGGTATGGTGAAAAGAGCAATAGGCTATATAAAAGCTGGAGCCCAGGGTTCTAGCACCAGTACCGGTGGTAATAACGCAGGATGTGATTTTGGGCAAGTCAGTTCACCACTGTCTGCCTAAGCTTTCTGAGAGGCAGCGTGGTGTAGTGGATAGAGTGCTGGACTCGGAGTCAGGAGAGACCTGGGTTTGAATCCCACCTCTGACACTTCCTAGCTGTGTGACCATGGGCAAGTCACTTAAAATCTCAGCGCCTCAGTTTCCTCATCTGTAAAATGGGGATAATAATACCTGTAGTACTTACCTCCCCGGGAGAATATAATGATGAGGTAAGTACTACAGGTATTATCCCCATTTTAGAGATGATACAAACCTTACAGAGCTGTGGTGAAGATCAAATGAAATAAGATATGGGAAGTGCTTTGCATGCTCTGAAGACATATATAAACACCACCAACAATTATTATTAGTAGTATCTATAAAATGGGAATAATAATATCTGCCCTGCTTATTTCATGGGGATGCTGAAGGATCAAATGAACTAATGCACATGAAATCATTCTGCAAAGCCTAAAGCAATATAGAAATGTAAGAAGGTTACTAGTTTATGATAGCAAAGACAACTTTGCATTTCTCTCACTATGTCTAGAAGGTACCATATCTTGATGTGGATATATAGTAAATAAAAGGCCAAACATTTATATCATCTGAAAAGAAACTAGAGTATGATATATAGTGATAAATAATGCATATCAGTAGTGATACAGAATCTAGTTATATCCACAAAGAAGTTTATAATCTTTTTTTGTTCTTGCTTATAGACACATAACCTGCAGTGTCTCAGTTGAGTGACATATTTAAATGTCAAGAGAGATCACAGACTAAACCAGACAACTTAGCTGTCCTGGTGTGTCAGGAATGTTGTGATCTCTTCTAGCTGGCTGATGAGTTCTTTAAATATTAATGTTTTCATTTTAAAAGAGGCTTTGTTTGTAGTTACTTTGCTGGTCTTTCTTAGTTTTGGTTTAATTTTTTTACAAGTCCCTTAAACAAAATATATTAATCAAATCCTCATTTAATATGAGATTTTGTGGAAGAGACAAAAGAAGTATTTCAAAGAACATGCCATTGGTGTGTTTGCTATTTTACTCAGTGTAGTTTGGGGCAAATCACTTAACTCTGACTCAGTTTCCTTCAGGGTAGTTCTCTTGATCTTAAGAAGCTACCCTCTAGTTGGAAACATCATGCTTACATATAAATAAATTAACCAGACAAAAATGGGATCTATTAGGGAAGTTTTTTGCTCTTCTTTCCCCTAGATACTCCACACTCTCACTTTCTATTGTGACCTCTGAATTGGCCTGAACTCCATTCTCTCAGCTTCAATATCCCTCTATCTCACCTCCCACATTCAGTTATTTGCCAAATTTTATAAATTTTTTCCTCACACTTATCTCTCTCCATCCTTTTCTTTATATTTCCATTACTGACTTTGCTGCCTCTAGTGTCTTCAATCTTAACTATACTTGATTTAAACTCCATTACCATAGAAAAACCTTTCCTGACTACTCCAGCCCCAAAGAGCACCTGTTCTTTAGACTTCTTTGGTAAATATTGTCTTTTGTTACATCTATTCTCTGTGTCCTGGAATATAATTCCCATGTTTTAATTCTACTTAATTTTTCATGTTTCTAGTTGAAAAAATATAATTATGAAATCTAGAACTGAAAGGAAGAGGCATTAGGTTATACTCGAACTAGCTCCTATCAGTTTGAGAAAATTAATTGCAAGATTTTCAGAATAAAATTTTTTGACCTCAGTAAATACTATAAATACTATAAATCATGGCTACATATATTGTCTAGATGTAAAAAAATGAAGGAGAAAATAATAATAATGACAAAAAACTTAAAAATATGTTACACATGAATCTTTCTGGCTCTAGGTCCAGCACTTTAGCTAGTTCACCACTTAATTGTTATATATGATGTGTATATGTATACATACACATATAGGTATATATGTTCATTTAATAGTTATACAACACTTTTAGGTTTATAGAGTTCTATCTATATTATTTCATTTGATCCTCACAATAAACCTGTGAAGTAGGTGCTCTTGTTTATTATTATTATTATTAGAAATAGGATGGTAGATCTAGACCAAAGAGAACTCTTAGTCAACAACAACAACAACAATGATGATGATGATAAAAATTTTCATAGGACTTAAAAGTTGACTGAGTGACTTGCCTGTACTTGCTTATGGTTACAGAGGTACTAACTATCAAGGTAGGATTTGAATCCAAATCTTTGAACTCCAAAGTTAATCCTCTTTATCCTATACCACACTGCTTCACATGTCTGTGTGGATGTGTGTGTGTGCGTGCTATTTAGTGAAAACATTTATGTTTTCAGCATGCAATATTTCTAATGCAGAGGCATTAATTTTACAACTTTATCACACATGTGAGTAGAACTTATGCTAACTCATAAGTCACTATCTGAACTATAAAATGACTAACAGATGCATCAATACATTTCTGTATTCATGATCTTACTGTGTACAGTATCCCATCCTTTAGTATAAATCTTAACCTATTCATGGTCTCCCCTTCTGTAATTCTTGTTTGTATCTTTTCAGCAACCTATCATAGGGATTCTAGTTAATGTGCTGGAAGCATTTTCTAAATCTTTTTTAATTTAATAGATAATGTTGCAATATTTGGACTTTCCACATTATAATCACTTGCTCTCAGTATTTGATGAGTCAATCTTCTTTTCTACTTTTAAATTAATTTGATAATACATTTTATAACACTTTATACCACCAATTATCATTGGTGTTTACTATAACTTATTTATTCTGTTCCTTTATAAGTATTTCATTGCTTTTTGAGTCAGTTGCAATTTTGATTCTTTGGAAATTGTTGTATCTTATAATTCTGAATCATATAACATTCCCAAAAGGATACTGAAGTTGAAAAGATGGATTTTTGCGTCAGAGAATGAGCTTAAAATAAATTATAATTGATAGAATGATGGGAAAAAGGAGATACTACTCAACTGTTATCTTGCTTTATTCTTCTGTCAAAAATGAACATCTTTGAACTGGAAAGAAGAAAATAAAAGTAGCTAATATGAGTTGATAATTATAAAGATATTAATTAATATAATGTTTAGGATTATAATAAAATATAAGTGAAAGGTAATAAATAAAAAGAGATTAAGAAAATTCCTAGATGTCTTTTCTCAATAAATCAATAAATATTTATTAAGTATCATAACAATAACTGTACTCTATGCCAGGGAAACAAATATAAGATCAAGACAGTCCCTGTCCTCAAAGGAATTTACATTCTACAGGGTGAAAGAGTATATAGCATGTATATAAAATAAATATATGGTGATGGTGAAATATTGCTGATAACTGGGGAGCAAAGGCCTCTAGAAGCAATTTGCATTTGAATGGAACTTTGAAGTGGGCTAATAGTTTTAAGAGGTGGCAATGAAGAGGCAAGTGGGATTGATTGTCTAAAGATATAGAGATGAGAGATAGAATGTCATGTATTACGAAGGAATGCAATTCGCCTAGATGGATTTAGGTGTAAAGTTCTCTATGAGAGAGTAATGAGCCATATATAATAGAAAAATATTAGAGACCTTTCCAGTAAGATCAGAGTTAAAGAAGGAATTTTCCTTTTTATTCCTATTATTTTATATAGTTCTATAGTGATAAGACAAAAATAGAAATTGAAGGAATAAGCATAAGTAAAAAAGAAAACAAAATGCATTAGTGGGAACTTACTTTTCACTTTATCTCTAATAGTGTCCAACGACTTTTACCTTTGATGAAGGTAAGGTACTTAGAGAAACAATACCAGACTTCAAACTAAATTTCAAAGCTATACACATCAAAACAATTTGGAACTAGCTAAGAAATGGAGTGTTTGATTAATAGAACAAGTTAGGTACACAAATATAGTAGTAACTGACTATGACAATGTAGTGTTTGATAAATACAAAAAGCCACTCTTTGAGATAAGAACCAACTACTGACAAAAACTGTTGGGAAAACTAGAAAGTAGTTTGGTAGAAATTAAGTTTAATCAACATCTCGTACTATATCCAAAAATAAGGTCAAAATAGGTACATGATTTAGACATACTAAAGTAAGGATACTATAAGTAAGTTAGGAGAGCATGGAAAAATGTACTTTTTAAATCTTTGGAAAGAATTTATGATCAAATAGAGGTAGAATCATGAGAAGCAAAATGGATAATTCTGATTACATTAAATTTTCAAAGTTTTAAAATTAATGCAGCCAAAATTAGCAGGAAAATAGGAAACAAGGAGAAAAATTATAGCAAGTTTCTCTGAAAAAGACCATTTTTCAAACATACAGAGAACTGAATAAAATATATCAAAATAAGAACCATTTCCCAATTGATACGGATATGAACAGGTAGTTTACAGAAGAAATCAAAACTTTTATGAAATGCAAATGAAAACAATTCTGAGGGACCACTTCATATCTATCATATTTACTTACATGACAGAAAAAAAGAAAATGATTAATGCTGGAGGGGATGTGGAAAAATTGGGACACTAATTCATTGCTGATTGAATTGTGAATTAGTACAACCATTCTGGAAAGCAATTTGGAACTATGCCCAAAGGGCATACCTTTTCTCCCAATAATATCACTACTAAGTCTGTATCCCAAAGAGCTGGAAGAAAAGGGAAGAGGATCTATTTGTGCAAAAATATTTATAGCAGCTCTTTTGGTGGTGGCAAAGAATTGGAAATGGAGGTGATGTCCATCCATTGGGGAATGGGAGAAGAAGTTGTATAATATGATTGTGATGAAATACTATTGTGTTATAAGAAATGACAAGCAAGCAGAATGACTTTTGAAAATTCTGTGAAGACTTATATGAACTGATACAAAGTGAAGTGAACAGTAATATTGTAAGGATGATCAACTGCAAATGACTTAGATACTCTGATCAACACAATGATCCAAGATAATTCCCAAGGATCCATGATAGAACAAGCTGTCTACCTCCACAGGGAGGACCGGTGAACTCTGAATGTAAATTATTTTGCCACATGGCTAATATGAAAATATGTTTTGCATGACCTCACATATATAATCAGTATCAAATTACTTGTCTTCTCAAGGAGGGGAGAGAGGCAGGAAGAAAGAAAAGAATTTGGAACTCAAAATTTAAAAGCATGAATGTTAAGTATTTTTATTTATGATTGGGAAATATTTATTGAAATAACATTTTAAAAAATGTATTTTTAAACAGGCACTTGGGGAGCAAAAGATACTTGAAGAAGACATGTTAGCAATAGCACCTTCAGTGTGATTTTCTGATATTACAATCTTTACACTTTGTAAGGAGGACATGGCCTCCTTTCATTTAGTGTGATAGCTTTTTCTTGAGAAAAGACTTACATTTATATCTTATTCTCAGTTTATGTAGAAAAATTACTCTTTCTGCCTCCATGTTTCTCTCTTTTCTCTATTACCTTCCTCTCCCTTCTTCCCAAACACTCAGATTCTGGCCTCATTTCTGATCTTCATAGAAGCTTTGAGCTTCTCTGTTTCTGAGTTGGTCTGTTTTACCTTTTCCTAGACTTTCTGGGGTCCCACCATTTTTGTACTGGGTTTATGATGGACATCTAATTGTCTTTAGCCCTCCTGCAATTTAGAGCCTCTGATCTCACTATTTTTACCTTTCCTAGTAGAAGGGACTATATAGATGTGCATGCACCACCACAATGGACAAAATCCTGTCTTCTCAAGAAATCACTCAGTAGAAACAAGCAAAAGCTCTTTAGACTTCCAGGTTATCATTTTATGTACTTATCAAAAAATGAATGAAATTTATTTTGATGTTTATGATCCTTTTTGAGAAAAAGAGAAGCTGGCCATTGAATTCTTAATAGTGCATAAAGAGAAAGACAAACTTTTTGATATGCACTTAAAATAGTTTTCACTGGATTTTGAACTTCTTGCATTTTTGGTGGATATATAAACTCCCCCATTCTACCCACAGAATTTTCTCTTACATTTTCAAGCAAATTATTTTAATGGTGACTAATTTTTTTATAAAGTGTGTACTGTGCAATCCTAAGTTAAATGTGCTACTTTCAAAACAATAACAACAAAACTCCTCCAAGATATCCAGGGGAATTAACTTTTTGTTTGTTGGCTTTGAAGGGTTTAAACAGTATCCTATCACTGTATAATTTAAATTTATAAATTAAAATAATTTATAATTTAAATAACATATCATTTTAATGTTCATATATGTGGTGCAAATGTGTGTTATATTTATTAATGTTCTTTGTGATACCTTAGTAATCAACTGAAGGTCATGGATGGCATCTTTTTCATTCTGTCTCCATTGTGTCAGCTTCCATGTTAGAACTACATAATGATAATAAACTTTGGCAAGGAAACCAAAAATTGCTCCATTGCACTTTGTTGCAGTTAGAAGCTTAAACAAGCATGACCCCCTAAGTATGGAGGTAGACATGTCATTATGTAACTCCTCTGAGACGCTAATTCCCTGGCAGGATGGCCAGGGGAGTGCTGGTGTTACTTGTTTTTCTACTCCTGATGGGTATAACTTGTGCTAATGTTTGATCAGGAATCAGTCTTCTGGTATTAGTCAAGTCTTTGACAATGTCTTCCTTCTATCACTAGTAGGTGAGACGTCTGACAGAGAACCTGTTCCATCTGCCTTAAGGAGTACCAGTTATAATATCATGCAGACACTTGATAAATAGTCCTTGAATGCTTTTTAAAGATAAATAATTAAATAGGATACCAGGTCTTTATTTAGTTGCTCAAAATAAATTATTATTCAGAGCAACAGTTTCTGTTAAGTTGTGTAGATCATTATGGAACCTTGATAACACTGTTCTCTTTAGAAAATATAATTTGGGATGTCAGAATGTCATTACAAAAGTGCCAACAGAATATTGTTATAAAATAGTCTTACCTATTAGAAAGAGCTTTGTGGACATTTATACACTCTAATATAAACATTAGGATAAAGTTAGCTTTTATTCTTTTTAGTTTTCAGATGCTTTTGCTCTGACATTATAGCTCTTGAGTTTATGACTACTCTCTTATCATTCTCACAATTGAATTTCACATTATCTGGTTTGCTTTTGTTCTTATTGCTTTCAACAGCTTTGTTATAATGACTTTAGAGCTGCGCTCTGCCAAACTTCTTTGCCCGTGAACATTGAGATTGAGAGCTATATGTGTGTGTATGTACATGTTTGTGTTTTATATATATGCATATATACATAAATGTATATACATGCACATATATGTATGACACCAATGCTGACCCTATGGATAAAGTATAAAGGAATAAACCGAGAAGATCAAGGAAAAATTTGGGGCAAAATACAAGAAATTAAACTTTCATACCAAAAAAAGTGCTGCCTTTAGTTATTTTGTATTTGCTATAGTAAATACTGTAGTTATCAGTATTTAACATTTTAGAGAGAAATATAATTTCAGAATTACAGAATTTCTCAAACAGTCCCTAATCTTCTTGTGTGGAATATCAGGATTCCTTTCCAGAATGAGGAAAGGAAAAGAAAGAGAAGGAAAGACAGAGAGAATAATGAAGAGGAGGGGAGAAAAGAAGAGAGAAGAAGAAAGGAAAGAAGAGAATAAGTAAAAGACAGAATAAAAGAGGAAAGGAGAGGAGAGAGATCACACTGGTAAAACCTTTTAATGGCAACAGTGCAAATGTGCAGAATACAGAACTATTGGATGCCTTTTCCCTTGAGTCTATATGATTATATTCCTCTATTGCTGGAGAAATTTTGTATGTGGGATTGTGCTGTAAACTGCTTTAGTCTTAGGCTCAGAGAACATTAAAGAGTTTTGTTGTGATGAAAATCTATCCTAAGGATTTATCCTTGAAGATATCTGAGTCATTCTTTATTCTGAATGTATGCCAGCCCTCCTCTTACTAAATTAACATGGGATTTGTGGTTTCTTACAAGAATTTTGATGAAAAGTTGCCTCCTCTTGCTTATACAAATTGTTTTAATTATCTTACTGGATTAAATTAAGCTCAGTTAACTTTTATGGTGAATCTCCTCCTCTGTGCAAGGCACAGTGCTTTTTCTTGGTAGAAAATAGAAAACAATATAGGCCATATGTGCCAAGTGGACTTCAGTGGAATGGGGAGATGAAGCAAATGCATCATTACTTGTAATACAAGGCATAACATGTTAAGGGCAAGGAGAGGTCACTTTCAGTTGGGGAAATTATGAAAGGTTTCTTGATGAATGCAGATCTTGATGTAGGACTGAAGGGGAAGGGAAAGATTACTAAAAGCAGAAGTATAGAAAGAAGGAGTATGTTTCGGGCATGACGGTTGGCATGCAAAAACATGGAAAGGAGAAGGCAGAGGGCACAGTATTAGATCAGGGAACTTTCATTTATTTATATTTCATATTCAGAATGATAATATTGGAGCTCCACTGTGATATGACAATGTTTTCCCCAAACTTATTGGAAAATATAGTAACATTAGATCTGTTTTTGCTTTTTCTTTGATTATGGTGCCTGATATATATTAAGAATTTAATAGATGTTTATTAATTTACTGATATATGAGTATTCGTGCTTAAATCAGTGATTTGATCTTGATTTTAATTCTAAAGAAAATAAAATATAGAAACATTTCCCTCAGTGAGAATGATTATAAGTTCTTTTATTGTTCAGCCACAGTAGTTTTCTTTCTTTTTTTTTAATTAATAGCTTTTTCACAGTAGTTTTCTAAGCAGATGTGATTATGCAAAAAAGTCTATCAAATAATGTCTATGTGATGTTAAATTATGGAAGTAAAGAAAATAGACTGATACTTGTTTGCACTTTGAGTTCCATACTATCTTGACTTGCTTTTTAACAAACCTTCCACATATGTTGTCCCTCCTTTATAATGTGAGCTCCTTGTGAATAGGGATTGTTTTACTTTTCTATTTGTATTCCCAACATTTAGCACAATGATTTACACATAGTAAGTATTTAGTGCCTTATTCATTAATTTACTCATCTTACTTTTTTTTATTTTTTTTTTTTTTGCTAAGGCAATTGGCGTTAAGTGACTTGCCCAGGGTCACACAGCTAGATTATCTAATATTTTAAAGATTTTATTAAAAACCTTACTTATAAATATATTTATTGACATCTTTTTAACTATATATATATATATATATATATATATATACACCTTACTTATATAGATGTATTTTATTAATGTTCTTGTTTTCACTTTGCCTCAATTTCCCCCAGTACTCTTCCCATTATGCCAAACCAAAAAGCTGTACTTTATATAATGGAACTTTGGTGCATGTTCAAATAATCGAAGAAGGAGGCATTTACATGGGATATAACAGGGGCCTGTGAGAAGACACACAATTACATTGGCTTACCACATGGGTGAAAATAGCCTCTTTTTATTGGTTTCATAGCCATAAGTCTATGTATCTTTAAAATTACCACACTGGTAGATCTTTCTTTTCTAGGATTGCTTAGGAGTAGAGGATTTGTTCACTCACTGAGTATCAGGATACAGTAATTGATGAAAGGCCTCAGGGCCCCTTCCCCTCTGCTTCTTTTTTTGATTATCCTACTCAGTTATAAATGTAGAAATTACAGTTCCCAGATCTGAGAGCTCAAGCCACAGTGAACTTGAAGCCTAAGAATCCCAGAAAGAAGCCTTAAGAAAATAGGTTTCTTGGGTGGAAGTGTAGTAAAGATTTTGGACTTGGAAACTGGTGGGACTGGTATTATACAGCAATCTTTTTCCCTTGCCAGATACAGAGGTACATAAGGGAAGTTATGTGCAGGTGTTTTGGGGAGAAATGTTTGTATGTTTTTTCTTGTTATACTTTTGAAGTAAGTATTCCTTAGTAAAAGTTAATCTATTAAATTAAATGGAACTGAGATGCTTGATCAGTAATGGATAATGCTGGGATAGGATGAAATTTAATGAATTTGGACTTTAGAGAGTGGGAGACCAGAAGGATCATGATGACACTTTAAAAAATATTTTTTAAAAGAAAAAGGATAATAGAAAAAAATTAACTACTTTTCAATACATAAAAACCCTGATTATATATAGATATAAATATAGGTATCTATATGTATAAGACCTTACTTATAAATATATTTTATTGATATCTTTTTTTATCACATATATAACTTACCTTTATAAATGTATTTTATTAATATCTATATTTATTAGTAATGTTTCTATATATAATTTCATACTCTTAGACAACACATACACATACTTCTTCAAAGTAGTAAAGAGGAATGTCATCTCTTTTAGCTAATTTTGTTCTTTTAATTTTGAAACTTTCATTTTTGTGGCTGTGCTTTCCTCTATTATTGCAGCTAATGTATTTTTTTTTATTTTGTCTCTGCTTACTTCACTCTAAGTCCACCTAAGTTTTTCATATTTCCTCTGTATTGACCATATTCATCCTTTCTTACAGCATATTATTATTCCATTACATTCAACTACTACCACTATTTATTTAATCATTCTTCAAAAAATGAGCATCTGTTTTTGTTTTTCCCTCCAATACTTTGCTTTTACAAAAATGATGTTATAAATATTTTGATGTGTAAAGAGCCTTTCTTTTTGTTAATGACCTTGTTGGGGTCTATGGAATCTCTGGGTCAAAAGAGATGGACATTTTAGCCAATTTATTCGCATAAATCCAAATTGCTTTCCAAAATTTTTTTTGACTAATTTATCACTCCACCAACAATGCGTTAATATTTCCATCTTTCCTTAACCCTATCTTTTGTCATTTTGCTAATTTGCTGCCTGTTAAGTGAAACATGAATATTGTTTTGATTTGCCTTTTTGATGTTTTGGTGCTTTGGATATTTTTTTCATTATGGCTCTTAATAGTTTAAAGTTCATTTGAGAACTATTGTTCTATTACAGGATAACATTTGAAGATCTTACTTCTTAAGAAACAGAGAAATAATTTGGTGGTGTCTAAATTAAGAAGATAAATATATTTCTCTTTTTTTTATTCCTAGGAAATTTCTCAGTTACAATAAACACTTAGATTAACTTTGAACAACAAAAACAAGATAGTATTATTGGCTAATTGGAGTAGCCTCAGTAGGAAAGGAAATTAGATTTAAAAGAATACTGTAAAGTACTTTAGACTAATCCCTTAGTAAAAGATTAAAAAGGAAACCAATTAATATTTAAGGTAAGGATACCTTAGGCAAGCATCAATGAATAACACTTTTGCTCTTGGGATCTTTCTAAAAGGAAAAGACAAAGAAAGAGAATTTTATTCTTTAAGAAGAACATTGTTTGACCTCAATAAATTTAAAATGCCACAGCGATTTACAAGTAAAATTACTTTTTAAATTTACAAGTATTTACCAGTAAATACTGGATTATACTCTTCCAGTATTTCTCCAGCTATCTAAAAGTGTGCTATGAGTCTGGATTTAGAATTGGAAGAGATATTAGGACCCAACCTCATTATTTTACATGTGAAAAAATTGCAGCCAGAAAGACTGAAGAATGTGTCTGAGATGATGTAAATAGCAAGTAGCAAGTCAGGACCTCTAGCTCCAAATCCAACATTCTTTCTACTAAACTGAGCTGTTATAATAAGCAAATTTAAAAAAGAAAGAGAAAAAATTATTCTGTCCAATAGTATTTCCTAAGGAGGGAATGGACATACCACAAGAAAGTAGCAAAATCTCTATGTGTGTCTACCTCCCTGTTTCATGCTTTGTTTGTTGAACAAATATGTGTTTCCATATATGAAGGAAATTTATGAGTTCTTACCATATACACAAGAGTTTTAAAGTTGTTTCTATTCTACCAAGTCAACTGTTGAGTTGCAAATAATAAAAACAAAAATAATGGGATTTTATATTCACCACACATTCCAGATATTTATGTGACACATAGACATGTGATCTGTCTAGAGAATACTTTTTCATGAGTTCAATCCAGAATTGAATAAGAGGAAAAAAGAGGAATGGGCTGGATTTGGGGACTGAAAAGTTCACTAAAAACAATCATTTCATCTTATAGTGTGAGGCAAGATTGTAGCATCAGAGGAAGTTCTGGATTAGATTTCAAAAAACATCATAGGTTCAAATCTCAATATGTTTAACTCCTTTGTGACTAATTATAGCTCCGAAGAGTTGGAACTAGAGGACTTCAAAGGTCATTTGCAGTTTAAATTTATCACCTATAAATATTTGTGAATATTAAAATGTTGAAATATCTAAAATAATAAAATTTTGAATTACCCAAAGGACAATAGAGAAATATATAGAGAACAACTAGAGGCCTATGGAATGTTGTTGCAAGGAAATGTATGATTGGATCTGATTCTGTAGTGAGAATAAAGCATTATTGATCCATGTGTCTCAGTGATATCCTCAAAACATAAGACCTTGAGGAGCAGGTCTCAAACTTTTTCATTCCCTTACTCCCTTGGTTCTCAATAAACCTTCACGTATGCCCTATGAAAGAAAATAAATTCTAGAATCTACAATATACATGCACAAAAGAAATAGAGATTAAATTTCATTATGAAAACTTTATTTAAGTATATGACAATTTTAGGATCATAAAGTCACTTAATTTTCATCATAATACAATAAATTTAGAGAGATCTTTGATTCTATTTCTTATCAATCAAGTTTTATTCTCATTCTTTTCTGAAAGAAATACCTGTATATTGATTTATTTCTTGCTTCATATTTAATGGCTAACAAGATCGAGAATCCTGATTGACAGAGAGAAGTTATTATAAAGGGAAATAAAGCTTTATGTACATGTTTACAAGGAATGGGATATGCTTCTCCAGAGGTACCTCCAAAATTTTGTTATTTTATTGATGGAAAAGCAATTCAGATTTTCTGGCTATTGTGGAAGCTAATTAACTCATCATTTACTGAATCATTGTTGCCTTTTAAAAAAAATAAATCTAGGCCAGTATAAGAGTTTCATATCTAAATCTCATTCTTTTGTCTTTAGTCAGAAGGAATTATTTCTTCAACTGTCTTTCAAAGTTTTAAGGCACATTCAGGTTCATTCTTTTTTCCCACAATTTTTTTTTAAGCAGCTCAAAGTCTGCTTGTCTTGATAAATTCCATGCCTGATATTTTTCAGAGCTATAATCCTCCTTTCTACTATCCCTTTTATTCCAGTTAAAAGTTACAAGAAACAGTCTTCTCCCTACCTACTGTCCAGAAGGAAATAAATTGGACCAGAAGCAAACTTCTAAAAGGTTGCTGACCATGGTGCTAAAAAACCAAAAACAAAAAAAACAACTTAATTGATATGCATTTAAAAAAAGACTAAAGAAAAAATTGGTAAAAAAAAAAATCATGAAGAAAGAGTAAGGAAATAATAATAACTTCTAAGAAATTTACGAAATAGAATTGTTGGTGCTTAGACACAAGTCATGAGTGAGAGTATTGCTCCTGTGTTTACTCTTGGCACCAAATCTAACAAGTCTCATGTCTCTTCTACAGGAAAATGCTCCAAACACTTCACTATAGGAATGCATCTCCCATTTGTAATGAGTAATAATAATTCTCTGAAAATAAAAATATTCATATTTTCTTATCCAATTTATTCCTTCCTCTTTTAAAAATTTGTTCTAATAGCTCACAATGGAAAAGTAGTAGCTTCAGTGGAAAGAATGTTGGATTCAAATCTGAACTCTAATATTTGGATAACCTTGGACAAATCACTATTCTGTCTGAGCCTCAGATTCCTTTTTATAAAGTGAAGGTGTTGGACTAGATTATTTCTGAGATTTTTTCCAGAACTACATTTATAATCTTCTGCCTACAATGTATCAGAGGATGTCATAACCTTCCTAATCAAGCCCAATATATTTTGCTAGTCTTTTGTTCTATTGGTACATTCTCAGACAAAGGTTCATAATGTCCCACAGGTTCCTTTCTAGAATTATAATTGATGGTATGGATATATATCAATATTGATTGAATTATTTGTCCCTAAATTCATCAGTTAATACAGAATTTCACAAATCCTTCTCTGCCATTCTTGAAATTTTTGAAGCCTCATAAAGTCTCCTTTCAATTTATTATACATGCATTTCTCTACTTTCTATCTTTGATTGACTAGTCTTCTTATATTAGATCTTTAGGCAAGTGAAACACAACAAACATAACTAATCTTTATTTTTTTAAACTCCTCAATTCCAGGATATATATTGGGATCAACTGAGACTTATCTATATCTGTTACATTTCAGTATTACTGAATAATGATATTAAATGTTCAGATAGATTTTTCTGAGACTCATTTGTATCATTATGTTACAATTTCTTTTCCTCAAAAATTATTGCTGAATAACCAAACTTCTGGTGGGGCATCTTCTTATTTAGTTGAATAGACTGGTCCTCAAATAATTTGTTATTTGGAGCTATTGTACTTGAAACCAGGTAAACTAGGTAGAAATGAGTGCCAATTCAGAGTAAATAGATCTAAAAAAGACCTCAAGGCTTTTGTCTTGGAAAAGCTCTATAGTTTTATAGTTGGTGACTATAGTTTTTGACATTTATATTTAGTGACTAGTTTGGGACATTTATATTAACCTCTCATAAAGATTTTTTGTTTATTTTCAAATTTATTTTCTCAGATATGACCCATATTATTAAATTTATTTGATGACTTTTAAAAATGTGAGATGTTACAGCATTTTGGATGTTTAAAATATACAGCTAGTTTGTATTATGTAGGTAAAAAATCCAGAAAGTAATAAATTTTTTCAATTTTCCTTTGAACATAAAGCATTGGACTATAGATATAATTCTCTCCACTCTGTTTGACAACATGTTGCCATTCTGTTTTGCAATCAGAGAAAGTCTTGCAAAACTTCCAGAAAAAGTCTTGCAATCTCCATACCAATCAAAGAAATGGTATAGTGAGAACATTGGCACCAAATATGAAAGATCTTACATTCAGTACAGGAAGCAATCACATAGTATATAAAATCAATTGGACAGAGACTTGAGGAGGTTTGTGAACTAGTAAAAGAATGATATCAAAGCAATGGCAGCAGGATACGTAATATCAGAAAATCAGGTAGAGGAAGTGTAGAAGAAATGATGTACAGGTGATACAGAAGAAACTATGAAAGCACGGGGTGTTATTTATCTGTAACAGATGGTAAAAATGAACAGGGAATCAACAGCAAACCGATAAATACTGAACAGCAAGAGAGCAAACTATCACAGCTGAGGCACACAAACTGCTGACAAACTCTCAAATGGTTTTATCATTAAAGCCAGAGTTGGCAAATGATTAACAAATAAACAGCATATGGCTCCTCTGTCCTATGTCTCTGGGAACATATTCTTCTGAGGAGAAGGCACACCATGGTGAAAGTCCTTGGTTTGTATTTGGAGTACACATTTTAAAATGTACATTTACTAATTTTACAATTCTAGTTATTCTTTAGCTTATGTATAATATGCACCCACATACACATTAGACAAGAATCTCATTTATGCCCAGAATATTGTAGAAACCTTAACATGTGCTTTTAATTTTATTTAAATTTGACAAGTGATCTGTATTTTGTTTATATACATTGATTTGAAATGGTTGATTTTTCTTAAATAAGCCACGTGATATCTAAAGATACTTCCTAACTCAGAGGACACTTCTCTAGAGAAGGCTAATCTAGATAGATTTTAAGGAATGAGAAGGCACAACCAACCATGGCTGTGTTTGGACATTGCTCTGCTGAATGCCTCCTTTCTTCTGGATGCAGGCAGACAGAACCCTACTGTATATACAGCTGAAAAACTAGAGATTATTATTATTTTAAATATTAACAACCCCACAGTAACAAATCCAGCAATACATGGAGGCTTTGGAGAGTGAGGAATCTTTATTTCTTTTTTCCTCAGTTAGTGCTTTGTCCAGTTCCTTTTGGACTTAGTTTAGGGAGCTCAGTGTTATCCGACATTCTCAAATCCTGGATCCAATTTCTTTAGAAAAAAAGGAAATTAGTATATGGTAAGCTTTCAGAGAGCCTCTTCATTTTAATCTCTGAGGTTTCAGCTACCCTTAGGTATCATCCACATAAGGGCTATTTGCCCAATAACTGCCAAAAAGTTTTGGAGTTCAGGGCTCCTCAATTTTCCCATTCCAAACCTCTTGCATTTTCCCATACTGACCAATATAGCGAGAAAAGGCACTGAAACAAAGCTAAACTCTCCAAGTAAATTCATAGTCTTTATCTGTTCATTATACAATTCACTAAATGGGGTTGCCAAGGAATAAAGGAAAAGAAGATCTAAGGAGAAAGGAGCAAAAAGGAAAAGTTAAGAAGAGGCTTTGGCTATGCCAGGGTAGGAGTGTGGATCCAACTTCATCCTTAACTGAGCAGTAAAGGGCAATAACTTCTATAACAGTACATTCATTAAACTCTTCTAAGTTTAGAGACTCAGAACCAAGATTCAATTGTGTTAGAGTAAATATAGTAACAATGAATCTTGTACTTTTTCAAAAATTTGTAATATATCAGGTGATAGTTCTCAAAACCTTTGGTTTCTGGATTCTTTTATGCTCTTAAAAATTATTTAGAATCCCAAAGAACTTTTGTTTTTCTGAATTTTTATACTGATATTTATCTTACTAGAAATGAAAACTGATATTAAATATTTATAAATTAAGTTTAAAACAGTAAAAATTAGCCTATTACATGTTTTCTTTTCCCTGAGGCAATTGGGCTTAAGTGACTTGCCAAGGGTCACACAGCTAGGAAGTGCTAAGTGTCTGGGGTCAGATTTGAACTCAGGTCCTCCTGACTTCAGGGCTAGTGCTCTATCCAATGTGCCATCTAGCTGCCTCTAGCCTATTACATGTTAACAAATTATGTATTTTTATGAAAAAAATCTATTTTCAAAAATAAAAAGTAATTAGTGAGAAGAGAGGCCTTGTTTTACACATTTTTGTAAATCCCTTTAACGTCTGGTTTAGTAGAAGACAACTGGAGTCTTATGTTGCTGCATTCAGTCTGTTTCAATATGTTGTTTTTGTTGAAGTGTATGAAGAAAATCTGTTCCCACAGAGATTTGTAGTTGGAAAACAGAGAAGCATTTTGATAGACAAATAAAGTTTCAGTATTATTATGATGGGCTGACAGGTGGTGCCATGGTGCATAGAATACTGGACCTGAAGTCAGAAAGAATCATCCTCCTGAGTTCCAATCCTTCCTCAGACACTTAGCTGTGTGATCCTGAGCAAGTCACTTCACCTTGTTTGCTTCAGTTTCCTCATTATTAAAATAAACCAGAGAAGAAAATGGCAAACCACTCCAGCTTCTTTGATACAAATAAATTTGTATACAACTATAAATTTATTATCTTATGAACTATTTGTTTATAGGAGAATGATTCAATGAATACAACATATTTGTACTAATTCCCTAATTCTTGGATATCAAATCCTTATCAGAGTCTTTGACTTTTTAAGAAAGACTTTTCTTCTAAATCAGAAATTTTTCTTGTTATCCTAGCTGCATTTATTTTGTCTAGGAGCTTTCAATTTTACATAATCAAAATCATCTTTCTTTTTTGATCACCTAATCTGTTATAGTCTTTTCTGCACCTGATTTGGTAATAAATTCACTTTGTTGCTACAGTTGTAAAGATAACTCAATTCATTCTTTACTACTTTAAAAATGACATATTCTTTTATATTTAATATTTTAATATTTAAGTCAAGTATCTATTTAGAATTTAATGTTTTCTGGCATAAGATTCTGGTCAAAAGTATTTTTTTTATCACATTGCTTTCCTGTTTTCTTAACAGTTTTTTTTCAGATGGGCAATTCTCACCCAGATATGTTCTCACTTTTTTTTTTTTTGGAAAACTAGATTGAGTTCTAAATTTCTAATTCTTGCTTATCTTTTCTGCTCCACTGATAGAGTTTTTAATTTAAAAAAAATTAATACTAAAGAAGCTTGATGGGTATCATTTTATAATATAATTTTTATAATATAATTTGATGTCCTTTTTTATTTATACTACCCTTTAATATTTCCTTTTAGATTTTAAACATTTTCCCCTCCAAATGAATTTTGTTATTTTGTAGATCTACAAAATAACCTATTGGTAGTTATGGCACTAAATCTTGAATTTAATTTAGGTAGTATTATTTTGGCATAGACCAAGCATAAGCAATGAATATTCTTCTGATAATTCAGTTCATCTTTTATTTCTTTAAAAAAGTGTTTTATAATTTGTATGCCCTGAATGTATCTTAGTAGCTTGTTTCTCAGATATTTTACTTAATTTGTAGGGTTTTCCCCCCTCTGTAACACTTAGCAAACAAATATTCTAAACTACCACATCTCTCAGATTGCCAAGTAAGTCAAGTGTTTCCTCTATAAGATATTTTTTAGATTCTTATGATTCCTTGTTGTAGTAATTTAATTAATGATTACACTTTCATATCATGTTATTATGATCTGCACCAATTTTGGTTGTTCCCAGGCCTCCACATTGAACCCTCTTCTCTTTTCCTTCCTTATTTCATTTAGTGATCATCAGCTACCATGAATTTCTTATCATTTCTAGGTGGATGATTTAAAAAAAAATATGTGAAACTGAATATTTATTTTGTGCAGTTTGCTTTTTAAAAGTATATGATAAATTCAAGGTTAGTTTCAAAACAGTCCTGGCCTTCATTCTGTTCTCTTTTTGTTGAGATTTTTTTTTATTTAAATTTTTTTCCTGCAATTGTTTTTATTTATTTAATATTTTCATTTTTCCCAGTTACATATAAAACAATTTTTACATTTTTTTTAAACTTTGAGTTCCAGATTCTCTCCCTTCTCCCCTTCCCCAGCCCCTATTAATAAAACATATGTGAAATTATGCAAAGCATTTCCATAAAAGTCATGTTGAGAAAGAAAGCAAATCTCCTGACCATGCAACCAGTTCTTTCTCTGAGGATGGATAGCATTTTTCATTACAGGTCCCTCAGAATAGTAGTGAATTGATCATTTCACAATATTGCTATTACTTTGTTTGTTTGTTTGTTTTTCAGGGTACATTGTTTTCTTTCTTTTATTATTAAAGCTTTTTATTTTTTAAAAAACATATACACGGACAATTCTTCAACATTAGCCCCAAAACCTTCTGTTCCAATTCCCCCCTCTCACCCCATGCCCTCCCCTAGATGGCAAGTAGTTCAATATATGTTAAACATGGTAGAAATATATGTTAAATGCAATATATGCATACATATTTATACATTATTGTGCTGCACAAGAAAAAAAGAGAAACAAAATAAAATGCAAGTAAACAACAAGAAAAAGAGTGAAAAAACTATGTTGTAAACCACACTTAGTTCACACAGTCTTTTCTCTGGGTGTAGATGGCTGCTGTTACTTTGTTCATAGTACATTTCATTTTGCTTGAATTCATGGAGGCTTTTTCAGGATTTTCTGAGAGCACCCTGCTTATCATTTCTCATAGAACAATAATATTCCTTCATAATCACATAATCACAGTTTATTCAGTTGTTCCCCAATTGATGGGCAGAATCTGCTCAGCTTCCAATTCTTTTTCCTGAGAAAAGAACATAGGCTGATGATTCTTAAGTTTATTTGTCCAACTCAAACTTCTCTGATGCTTATAGCCTTCCATTTCCAGCTACCTATCACATACCTCAAACTGACTGTTTAGTAAACATCTTAAACTCAAGATGTCCAAAACAGAAGTCATTTCTTTCCAACCAGACCTTTCTTCCTTCCAAACTTCCTTATTACTAGTGAGGATACTACAATACCTCAGGCTCAAAACCCAGGTGTCAGCTCCATAGATTCTAAACTCTTGAGCACATATAGGTTTTTTCTTATTTCCCTATTTATAATTCTATGTTTCTTCAATCTGCCTATTAATTGGTTCCTGAACATAATGAATCTGATTCACTTTGGAAGGGTCTAACACTTAACATTTACGTAGGGCTGATTATGTGCCAGCTGTTGTGCTTAATGCTCCTGCTTTCTTTTGTTTTTAGAACATAGGTGGTCATGACCTCCCTCACTTCTCAAGGAGGTGAGAAACCCCAAAAAGAAGGTGATCACGCCTTCCCTGACTGCTCAAAAAAGGGGTGAAAACACCATAAAAAGGAGGTGATCATGCCCTCCCTGACATCTCAGGAAGGGAGATGAAAACACCAAAGGAAATGGGAAATCAAATCAAATTAGCAGGTTTCTTCTGAAAGGGCTCATTTGAAACAGGTATACATAAATCCATCAATATGGGAGGTATTACACATAATTACATAAATTACATAAGCACATAGCAATATAACACAGGCTAGTAGTGATGTAACAAATAATATGAATCAACATGAGGAATTATACATGTCTCTAAGTCTTAGAAATAGTCCAAAAGGAATCTATTGTCCATTACTTCATGTGCCAGGAATCCAATAATTCCTGCAAGTTTTCAAGTCCTGCAATAGTCTTGTCTTGTGTTAGGGAATCAATGATTCCTGCAGATTTTGTTCTTAGGTCTTCTCCTTTGTTTTCAGATTTTTTCTTTTTCTGTCTCCCTCTGACGGACAAGGCGAATACGGCTCATTGGCACCCAACTGATTCCTTCTCCATCCGTAGAAATACAAGCAAAACCTGTCTCTCAGGCAGTTAACCTATCTAGTCTCTTCCATTTACCACTTTTGGGATTTCTCCTCATCACCTGGAAATTATATTAGAGATGCTTGCACTGAACACTGTCCTTCTGTTGGGTTAAAAAGCCTGTATTCTCTCCAGTTGTAATCCCTTTCTGCCATCTGATTGCTTTTCTGCTGATTGATCACATCAGAATCCTGACTTTCTAAAGACTCTCTGGGTGGAAACTCAGCTGCCATCATGCCCCACCTGTATTTTGTATGATATCTTGGAGCCAGGCTCTGCCTCTCATTTCCCTGGGTCAATATACATTCTGAGGTCCACTGGAAACCTCGGTTGCATTTTGGACACAGGGTTTGGGGTCTTCTCTTATCCTGTCCTCTCACTCTATCTCTGTACCTACACTGGGCTCTCAGATGTCCTATTTTTCCACACTGAAAACATCGGCGAGTCTCTCTAAAAGTCCCTTCCCAAGAGGGACCCTGTCTTCCCATGTTAATCATAGTCTAGGTATAAAAAGCATTTGTGCCTACTGTGGCATAGTGTCTTATGATCTCCTCTAAGGAGTATCTTTGTGTAGTCCCCATATAATTCTTTTGCAAACCTCATTAGTATTTTCCTTAGCCAGTTGCCTGATCATTATTTTTGTAGCTGTATTTTCTCCAATAGTTCTTGTGACAGCTGTTTGCAGATGTCCTACAAAATCCACAAAGGGTTCATTAGGACCTTGCTCTATTTTTGTGAAGGCTTCCCCTCGATATTTCCCTGGAAGGGTACCCCAAGCTTTTATAGCAGCAGTAGCAATTTGCTCCTATAGGGTAATTAATCTGTGCTGAATTCTCTGCATACTGACCTTCCCCTGATAGTTGGTCAAAGGTGATTTGTATATTAACCCCAGTTTGCTTATTGTGTTGGGCTTGAATCCTACATAATTCATGATACTCCAAAAGCCACAACAAGTTTTGTCCAGGTTCTAAACATGTCCTTGCTATGGATTTCCAATCACAAGGAGTTAAGATTTCATAAGCCAAGCTTTCTAGTAACATTTTAACATAAAACAATGTAGCCCCATAAAGAGTACAACCTTTTTTTTTCAAATCCTTGATTTTTTTCTAAATCAAAAGGAGTGTTTCTTCTCTTTTTTTGACCTGAAGAGTCAAGCTCTTCAATCACAGGGCATGCATTTATTAAATCAGATACATCCTGTCCTTCATTTTTTGCCTTAACCAGTGCTTTTTGTAATCCTGTCATAAGTCACTTTATAGGTGATGCTGAATGTGTTACTGCCTCTCCCCCTCCTCCTTCTCCCTCCACCCATAAAGGGTTAATTGAGGGAAATAGGTCAGGGGGTGGGGAATGACCTTATTTCTCCTGCTATGAAGCACGACACTCAGAATTGTACTTAACTCCATTCTTATCTGATTCTTCATCCTTTTCACCTAGTTTATTTAGCTCCTCCCCCTCCTGCTCTTTCTTCTTTTTCCTTATTCTATAACTTATATAATTTCCTAAAGCCAATTGTATTAAATTATTTGTATTAAGTGTGTCTTTTGGAAATTGAGTCAGGTCCATTTTCATTGTAGAATTGACATAGTTGCTCTCCTACTAATTTCCAGTCCTCTAGATCCAATTTTTTTCCCATAGAGAACCAAGGAGATGTGTACTGTATAGTTTCTAAAAGTTCAGTGATCTGCTCCCAAATTATAATTAAACCTTGGCTTTTCATAAGACTGATAATGCTCTCTACACATTTTCCTTGAATTGGAAAAGAAGGCTGTTTTCTAAACATCTGTGCCATTTTAGCTGAAGTACTACTTTAGTTCTTTAACAAAATTTCCTTGTCTATTTTTGTACTCACTCTAATTTCTGGGTCAAGGAGACTTTTCCACTGAAATCAGGATAAGAGGCTTTTCCACTGAAATCAGGATCGTATCTGTCCCACATTCAGACACCAAAATGTAATATTCTTCTCTAAAATGTAATGTTCTCTGGGAGCAGGTTTCTTGGGGGGCTTCTGGGAGCAGCCTTAGTTTCAGTTCAGTAATCACAAGTGCAGCCAGGGATTAAAGTCCAAATCCTTTATTGCCTTCTTCAAAATCTTATCTCCTTCACCTGGGGCTTGGCTAGTTTTCTGGAGACTTTCCAGATCTTGGTTTCAGTGTTCTCCACAGGACAGCCTGCCACCACTTCTCTGTCTTCCTTAGTTCTGCCCGACTGCCTTCTCTGGCTTTTGAATCTCCTCACTTTCCAAAGGTTTGTGCTTGAGCCTCCAGCCACAACAAAGGTGAACGATGGAATGAATCTGTCTCAGCCTCAGAAAGCTTCTAGTGTGCTTGTCCTTTATGCCCCTGACAGCTCCTTCTTATATGTTCCACACTGAGTATACACCAATCATTATATCACTAGGAAACCATTATTTGTTGTATGATTAAATCAATGCTAAACTAGATTTAACCACTGTCTCCTCAATTCCACTTATTTAGCACCTTGTAAGAATCCTAACATCTCCCACTTTCTTTTGATTTAGAATATATTATATTATATTATAATTATATTATTGCATTTAAACCTCATAATAACTTAGGAGGCAGATGCTATTATGTTATCCCTTTTACCTGTGTGGAAACTGAGGCAAACAGAGGTTGAAATGATTTCCAGGGATCACACAACCAGTACATGTCTGAGACCAATTTGAATTTGGATCTTCCTGACTCTGGGTCTGGCACTTTATCCACTGTGCAACATAGTTGCCCTAAATTGCAACATATTGCTCATCAGTAGAAAGAAAAGGATTTTAATTGATTCCACAGGGTGGATATCTCTACATTAAGTCTCAAAATTAGAGGACAAGGAATCATTTGGGTGCCAATGAGCCATATTCGCCTTGTCCATCAGAGGGAGACAGAAAAAGAAAAAATCTGAAAACAAAGAAGAAGACCTAAGAACAAAATCTGCAGGAATCATTGATTTCCTAACACAAGATAAGACTATTGCAGGACTTGAAAACTTGCAGGAAAATTAGAGTAGAAGAAGTTGTAACAACTTCTTCAGTGATACATTATAATCTCACTTCCCCTCAAAATGGTGGTAAAGAATATTCTTCCTTTTTTCCTACAAAAGAAAAGTTTGCACTCTGGATTTGAAGGGATAAGCCTTCCAGAACATTTAAAAATTAATTTATTATTTTAATTTAACTATTGATGTTTTAAGAGAGAGGAGTACAAATATGGGCAATGTGTTCTTGTAGCTCTGAACAGCTCTCTTGCACCCAAGGATTTTGTAATTGCATTTTTTAAAACTAGAGAACAGATAAAATTGCAGTCAGGATTGAACAAGGGTTCTTAGTTTTGGTAAGAGTGAAGTTAATAGATTGGTTTACCAAACAACAATAATCACTTACGGTAGATATATCTTTGGAGAATAAGTTTCCTAAAATCATTCAATCTCTCTTGAGCGATCCTTTTTCAAGACTCTCCTTGCCAGTTTCTTAAAGGAGAGCTCAAAAGGTATTTCCATTAACTGAAATAATCAAAGATTTCTTCCTTTTTTAGTCTGATCATCACTTTAATTTGATTATGGTTTAGATAAAGAGGGTACTAATCCAAGATGGATGATCAAGAATCCTTTATCCTTTGTTCAATAACCATTATAATTATTTCAGGAAAGAGGCATTCCTGATCTGAGCCCCTGTGGTTTGTGACTCCATATGTGCTGTTTCATAATTGAATGTGGCTATAATGAAATTATAATTTTATTATCAGCAAATGTTTTATTTATATACCTATTTTATATACTATATACCCCAGGTCACATAAAAATTTCTCAGGTGAAAAGGGGAAAAGAAAAAGTTCAAGAAGCATTGGCCTAAGGACTTTTTCCCAGAAAGAAAGTTTCTCTTTCAGGTTTTAGACTTGCAGCAGCAGCTAGCAATTTTTTTGTTTGTTTTTTTGTTTTGTTTTAGCTCTTTAAGACCTACAAAATGTTTTATAACTATTATCTCATTTGATCTTTATAGCAATTCTAGGAATTAGGTTCTATAATTATCCTTATTTTACAGATGAGGAAACTAAGTCCTAGAGAGGTTAAAATACTTCAAGATCACACAACTATTAAGTATTCCAAGCAAGATGTAAAGTTGGACCTTCCTAACTCCAAGTCCCTCTGCACAGTGCTTTCTTAATATTTCTTTTTTTTAAAAAATAATTATAACTTTTTATTAACAGAACCCATGCCTGGGTAATTTTTTTACAACATTATCCCTTGCATTCACTTCTGTTCCGATTTTTCCCCTCCCTCCCACCACCCTCTCCCCCAGATGCAAGCAGTCCTATACATGTTAAATATGTCACAGTATATCCTAGATACAATATATGTGTACAGAACTGAACAGTTCTCTTATTGCACAGGAAGAATTGGATTCAGAAGGTAGAAATAACCCGGGAAGAAAAACAAAAATGCAAACAGTTTACATTCATTTCCCTGTGTTCTTTCTTTGGGTGTAAC
Organism: Sarcophilus harrisii; assembly: GCF_902635505.1. NCBI lineage: Eukaryota > Metazoa > Chordata > Mammalia > Dasyuromorphia > Dasyuridae > Sarcophilus > Sarcophilus harrisii. The sequence continues at coordinate 400,563,011 of NC_045428.1, read as the reverse complement.
TGCTTCTGTCCATCATTGATCATCTTCACACAATATCATTGTTGAAGTATATAATGATCCCCTGGCTCTGCTCATTTCACTTAGCATCAGTTCATATAAGTCTTTCCAAGCCTCTCTGTATTCATCCTGCTGGTCATTTCTTACTGAACAATAATATTCCATAATATTCATCTACAACAATTTACCCAACCATTCTCCAATCATTGGGCATCCATTCATTTTCCAGTTTTTTGCCACTACAAACAGGGCTGCCACAAACATTTTGGCACATACAGGTCCCTTTCCCTTCTTTAGTATCTCTTTGGGATATAAATGCAGTAATAGCACTGCTGGATCAGAGGGTATGCACAGTTTGATAACTTTTTGAGCATAGTTCCAAACTACTCTCCAGAATGGTTGGATTCGTCCACCAACAATGCATCAGTGTCCCAGTTTTCCCGCATCCCCTCCAACATTCATCATTATTTTTTCCTCTCATCTTAGCCAATCTGACAGGTGTGTAGTGGTATCTCAGAGTTGTTTCTTAATATTTCTAAAAGAGATAGGTAGGGTAACAGATTTTAGGCTTTTTTTTATACATTCAATAAAGCAATAGGCTTATATTCAAGATTGAAATATACAATGTGCAAGCATATTTATGACTTGACAAGTTTGCTGATCTGAATCAATAACTGCCAGCTTGTATAATTATGACTTCTAGCTGGTGGGATAGAGTAGGAGAAGAGGGAATCTTTGTTCATAATATTTATCATTGTTGTTCAGTTATTTTCAGTTGTGTCTGACTCTTCAAGACTTCACTGGCACAGATATTAGAGTGCTTTGTCATTTCTATTCCAACTCGTTTTACAGATGAGGAAACTAAAGCAAACAGGATTAAGTGACTTGCTCAAGGTCACACAGCTAGAAAGTTTCTGAGGCCAGATCTGAGCTTAGGAAGATGAGCCTCTCCAACCATCTGGCTGCCCTTTCATCATATTTACAGAAAAGTCATAATGTACAAATTGTTATTTCCATTTGAGATGTTAGTTTTCTAGCCAAACCCTCCACAAGAGATGGTGCTACCTTATTCCTTTTCTTTTTGGACCCCTTTAACAGTGATTTAGCTCATGACTATTTGGTAATTATGATGTTCAAAATGTTTACACTTATTACCATTTATCTTACTAAGATACCTGCTGATTAGAAAAAGTCCTTTTAAATGGAGCTTTTGAAGGACATAGTATTTCTACCGGACATATAGAAAAGTCTGCTCAGCTCCTATGGACTCTCTAGTTTTACAAAAGGTGAATAATGAAAGTGTTCCAAAATATTAATGGTAAAAGTTGATTTGTACTCATCGTATCATTTAAAAAACTTTAATGAATTCTAAACCTTCATGTAAATTAGCACAGTGCAATAGTACACAGCTGTGGGAAAAAAAAATTAAGACCAGTCTAAAAGTAAGCACACTATTAATGATCAAAAACAACCTAAGTTTTTGACATAATGTTAAAATAGTGAACCTGCATAGCCTCAAGATTCATTGTTATTAAGTGGGGGGAAAGGATAAAGAAAATTGTATATTGTACCAGCTGATTTTCACTTGACTGTGAGGCAGCTCAGAACTTTTAAAGGTGATCTTTAAGAAAGCAAAGTCCTTGATAAACCTGCAATTGAATTTACCACATATTCATGACACCTATGGATATTCAAAACCTACTTAATTATAATGTGAATTCACCTAATTATCAAAGCCCATTGAGAACAATGAGGTTAGAAGACTGATTACTTAATGATGTGTTCCAAGCCATTAATATTTTGACATATTTTCAATATTTTACTGTGCTTTGTGGTTGTAAGGTTCTTTAAAAATTCTTAACTCTTCATAACACCCTGATCAAGTGATCAGTGTTATTATCTAGATATTATAGATGAACATTCTTGAGTCTTTAGTAAGAGAGTTAAGGACACATGGTGATTTAGAGAAAAAGTCAAGACTAGGACTCAATATTCCTGACTCCTTATTCCCAAAGTCCCCATTTTGTTTGTTTGTGCTTTACTTTGTATGTCAGCATCCTAATTTTTGCTATCTAATTAACATCTATGAAGAGCTAAACACTTCAAAAAATGTAGTCGCCTTCTCCAGCCTGATTATAAACATGGTCCAGTCAAACCAGGCATCCCACTGTTCATCACATTTGACATTGCCTTTTCTATCTCAGTGCCTTGGCACTTGTTATCCCACATGCTTGAAATATATCTCTTATTTTCTTTAAGACTTAATTTTTCATCTTCTATAGCTCTTTCCTTCTTCTCTTGCCTAATCTCTCCTCTACTCCCCTACCTCCATCCAGCTAGTGCCTTCCCTTCCAAAATATTTTGTTGTTCAGTTGTTTCAATCATGCCTCCCACTTTTCATGATCTCATTTGGAATTTTCTTGGCAAGGATACCCGAGTGGTTTGTGATTTCCTTCTCTAGCTCATTTTACAATTGAGGAAACTGAGGCAAATAGGGTTAAGTAACTATCCCTGGGTTACCCAGCTAATAAGTAATATCTGAGGCTACACATGAGCCCAGGTGTTTTTGACTCCATGTTCAGAACTCTATTTATATTGTCACCTGGCTGCCCAGTATATTTATTTTACATTTATTCTATTTTGATATAAATTTAACATTTTCAGAAATTTTGAATCTCTATAAATTGCCACTTTTAATGAAGCTGAGTGGGAAAGTTGCTAATCTATATCTTCACCAAATAAAACAACTTTATTCTTCAAAACAACCTCAAAATTAAAAGTCATCTCAAATTTTCTCAGAGTACATTACCTACATCTTTCATCCCTGTTACATTCTCCCTTGTATTACACTTAGAACTCAGCACAGAACTTGATTCTGGGTTTTTAGTGATCCCTCTGGGAGTTTTCCCACAAATCAGTTTTGATTTGTGACTATATTTAGGGGTATTCTGGGAATCACAGAATTTGGTTTAAATCTATATTCAATAGAAAATTTTTGTCAATGGGTTCTCAGACTAGATGTGCACTGGAGTTAGCTTGAATTGGCTCTTGTTACATCTTTAGTGTGAATATTTTCACTTCATAAATCTTCCAATTTTGCTTGATTAATTGATTATTTAGACTTAAAAATGATGGAGAAAATATTAAAATTGGAGGTTAAAATTAAAAAGAGTATTATTTATACAATTTTCTTTCTTTTGAAGATCCATTTATGAAACATTTACTAGCATATCCCTACTTATAGACTCTACACAAACACTAACAATATATGTTTGGTACTATACAATCTTTTTTCATCCTACAGAAAAATGTAAAAAACAAAAAGATTCACAGACTATTTCATTTTTTATTTTCATAACCCCCAGTTCTTACCACAGTGCCTGGCACATTAGAGGAACTTAATAAATGCTTGCCTACTGGAATAATGAGTGGATGATGAATAATCCTAATAGTGATACCGATAAAGGGTAAAATATTAATAAGTGAATGAAATAATCAACATAATTTCCGTTTCCTCTGATTAAACCTACCTTTCCCCAGGCTCCTTTATTATACTTCATATTTATAGAATCACTTTGCCTTGAGTGTCACCTGGGAGGAAGGTGTATTAGATTGAGGGATGACTCCCTGCCCAGTGACCGTGCATGATACCCATAATCTACATGGAAGGCAACTGCAGGTTTGCTTCTCTATATTATGGTTCTTCTTCTTCTTTCAGCTTTGGATGCTTCTATTATTTCTCTTCCACTTGAAGTTCATAAACCCAAATAGAATTCCTCTGCTTCTTTCTGATAGACCAGGGATCACTCCACTGAGTGGCTCCTCATCCTGAAATTCCTTCATGATTTCTTGGCCCCGCAGATGGGCCAAGAAGTTCCCTGAGAAAATGAGCATGGATGAGCAGATTGGGCTTCCCTGTGGCTTCCATCCAGTTCTCTGGTGTCCTCTCTTAATTCTGGTTTTTCTTTTGCCGAGCTCTTTCATTTTCACTCTCTAGTTAGTGTTTACTTTAGTCCCCCATCAGATCTTTTTCCCTAAAATCAGTTTTCCTAAAATCAGCTCCATGTGAGAGGCTAGATCTACAATAGCTTAGACTTCATTCTCTCTCATCCCTCCATCACTTTCCCCTGTGGGGAAACAAGCCCCCACGATGAAGCCAGTCTTCCACAATCCATACAAAAGAGATGTGATCCAAAATGAGATATTATTGGGAATGCTCACAATGTATATGCAAGTATTCTTAACCTTTTTGTCCATTTCAAGGATTCTTTGTCAGTCTGATAAAGTACAGATTCCTCATGGAGTGGTATTTTTAAACATATAAAGCAAAACATAGAATTGCAAAGAAAACCAAAGTTAGGGGAAAATAAAGATGGTGTATTTTTTCCCATCCAAATCCATAGACTCTGTGAAATCTATCCATAGGCTGTGGACTCAGATTAAGAATCTCTGTAGCAAAAGGAGATATCTTCAAGATCAGAACAAATGTAACCTTTCAGGGCACCATCCCAGCAAAAGTCTTTATTAACTTCAGCCTTACTTATTATCATGGGCTTTAATATGCTGAATATCCTACCTCTCTATTCTTTCCCCTATTCAATATATCATTTACACAAGAATAATTTGTAGATAGACTTGGTAAGGCCATTCCTTGCTGACTTTCAGTAGTTTCCTATTTCCCTCAGAGTAAACAAAGTTCAAGCACAACACTTTCTTGTGTATTATGGATCTATTCTCCCACAAGGACTTGACTTTTGGAGATCTGACGGATCTGCTGGTGAACTAAGATGGATAGATCAGGTATCATCATCTTTCTGAAAACTGATTTTCAGTGGCCTTCTATGTCCCTCACAGTAAGTGAAACCCCTCTGTACGGACAAGTGATTCTAATCTATTCCACCTTTATTGGATAATTGTCCCCTCTATCATCCCCCCTCTTTCACTTATCTTCAGTCTCTTCCTGTTTACTAGAGATTTTTCTACAGGCTACAAATATGTCATGTCTTCCCCATTCTAACCCCTCTCCATACTTATTGTTTTTATCCCTGCTAGCTATTATTCTATCTCTTCTCTATTTTTTGGACAACTCTTGTGAAGAAGGTGATCTGTAATTGATACCTCTATCTCCCACTCTCTTTTTTTACTCTTTGCAGTATGCTTTTGACCTTATCTTTCTACTGAAACTACTCTCTCTAAAGTTACCAATGATTTCTTAATTACAATTCTAATGATCGTTTCTTAATTCTCTTTGACTTGTCTGTAGCCTTTGATCACCCTTTTCTCTTTGATACTCTCTTCTCCCTGAGTCTTCATGACACTTTTCTCCTCCAGCCTGTCTGATTGCCCCTTCTTAGTCTCCATTGCTAGATCTTCATTCAGGTCACTTGAGGCTCTGTCCTGGGCCTTCTTTTCTTCTTTTATACTATTTCACATGGTGATCACATCAGATTCCATGTATTTAATAGACCCTCTGATGCAGATGATCCCCATATCTATTTGTCCAGTCCTAACTTCTTCCCTGAGCTCCAGGTTCCCATCTCTAACTGCTGGCTGGACATCTCTATCTGGATGTCTTGTAGAAGCTCATTATGTCCCAAACTGAATTTATTATCTTTTTTATCTAAAACTTCCCCACTTTCAAACTTTCCAATTACTATCGTGTATCCTCACTCCCCTAGTCAGGTTCACAACCTAGGTATAATTCTTCATTCTCTCTCATCCCTCCATCCTCCACTATATTCAATAAGTTGTCAAAATGTGTCATTTCTACTTTTGTACTCTTGCATATACCCCTTTCATTCTTCTGCCACTGCCACCATCCTTGTGCAGGTCCTCATCTTTTCATACCTAGACTATGGCAATACCCTGCTGGTTGATTTCCCTGCCTCAAATTTCTCTTCCCTCTAGTCAATCTAATCTAATCCAATAAATGTTTATAAATACCTGCTATATGCCAGGCACCAGGTTCAGTAATAAGAAGATGATTAATAAAAAGAAAGACAGTCCCTACCCTCAAGGATCATACATTCTAAAAAGGGAGACAAGACAGAGAAGGAAGCTGTGGAAAGTGGGCAAATGAGAGATCAGGGTTACCTGAATCTAGGACATCTTGTTTCCTGGTGATGAACAAGGCAGGCAGCAGATGCAGAGTGGAATGATGTGAGTCTAACTTCTACCCTTGGTAGAGGAAGGCGCTGGGAGGAGTTTGGTACTCCACCTTTCAGACCTTCAAGCAGAGCAGGTGTGGATCAAGGCTTGTGTTAGCAGTCTGGTGGTGAATTTAAAAGTGAAGAGCTTTTTGTGGAAGAAGCATCTAGTTCTGTGGAACTAGTCAGGGAAGCGGGGAGGGAGGTGAGGGAGGGAGGGAAGGGGGGAGGGGAGGGGGGACAGGAAGTGAATTGAATCCTCCACTTAGCTTTCAAATTGATCTCCCCAAAATTCTGGTTTGACTGTTTCCTCCCTTGCTACATTGGAATAAGCTCCAGGGGCTCCCTTTATTTCAGGTTCAGATAGAAAATCCTCCATTTGCTTTTGCAAAGCCCTTTATAACCTGTCTTTTCCTTATATCTTTGCAATCTTCTTATATCTTATTCCCTCTCTTCACTGCACCTCTCCCTCTCTCCCTTCCTCATGTGATAGAAGAGCCAGTAACATTGTTCGCCTTGCTGTTCCTTGCAAAGACACTCCATCTTATAACGGGGCATTTTCATTGACTGTACCCCATGCCTGGAATGTTCTGCCTCTTCATCTCCACCTCCTAGTTTCCTTGGATTTCTTTAATTCTCTGCTAAAGTTCTGTAAGCTAAACCTTCTGTTAAAAACCTGTCCCAGTCCCTAATTCTAGTGTCTTCCTTTTGAAATCGGGTCTAATTTGTCTGGTATAACATGTTGTTTGTGCGTAGTTGTTTGCATGTTGTCTCCTCATTACAACATGAGCTAGTGGAGGCCAGAGTTTATTTTTTCCTTTCTTTGTATCTCTAGCATTTTGCACAGTTGTTGGAGCGTGGTAAGCTCTTAACTGCTGGTTTAATTTTAGGCAATTATGAAAGAGGTAGGTACAATATCCTGCTATACATAACAATTTTTTGGTCTATATTATAATTGCCTTCTAGTCTTCTTTCCAGCTCTACATCTTATGTTTGTATGATCTTTATCTTATTAAGTCAGGTTATGCTAGGTCACATTTTTTTAAAATTTTGCAACTGACAGAAAGACAGGAATAAATCTCTTCTTTATTTGTATCCTTAGTACTTAGACTGGCAAATAGTGGGGACTCAATAAGTACTTATTTATTGACTGATCATTTTATCATTGGAACTTTTCACACTTATATGAATAAGACTTAAGAATAAAATGACATAAAAGACAAACTTTCTCTTTCTATTATTCTGTCTGTGTCTTTCCCTTCTTTTATTCCAGCTATGTAGTCTGTATCTCAAACAGACACTACAAATGGACAATGAACTTGGTCCAGAATCAAAGATGAGGATAGTAGGCTGGATTGCCTTTGGAAAATTACAAATTTCTTTTTTGTGATTTCTAAGATCCTCCTTGAAACAGAGGTCCATCTTTTTCATAACAATATTCTTCCAGTATTGTGTATTTTATTATATATTGTACATTCCATCTTGTATGTTTGTGAGTTATGGAACAATATGAAATCTAAAGAAATCAAGTAGAGAAAATTCAGAGAACACTGGAGAGAAGCACATCAAGCCTCAGCAATTTCCAGAGATCACAAAGAATTATGCCAAAGAAGTTATTTAAAAGATTCCATCAAATAAATGTATGATAAAAAAGTAAACTGGTCACACTGTATGAGTGAAGGGTAACCAATTGATATTCATCATATACCATAGATATTTTCCCATTGTCAAGAGAATGAGAAGGTCTTCAAAATGTTGGTTAGACATCCCATGATGGAGTTAGGGGAGGACACAGGCAAGAGTGACAGAACTGGGAGACAAGAATTATTTATCATCTGCATCAGTGAATGGAATACTTGCACTGATAAGATTTCATATGCATTAATTCTTAATCCTTATCTTAATCTCCTACAACTCAAAGCTGATAGTAGAATGTTCATTTTCCAGTTTGGCTGAAATAACAAATTTTTCTTAAGCATTTTCTTTTTGAACTCAAATCATTGGCTACTCTATTGGAATGATTTTGTTTTAGGAAGAATGGGCGATGATAGATTCTTGTTAAAAATAATAGCATCATCTATAGGAACAATTCTGACTTTATAAGGTTTTTTCAAACTTTAATTTTTTATTCCCACTTTAGCAAACACTAAATAAAATGAGCACCACTATATATATTGTAGAATAGAAAAAGAGGATTGTAACTGTGAATCCCTATTCTAGAAACTATGAATCCATAGTCTACAAGGTTACATATCTACAATTGTTGTTACTTTCCTAATCTGTCCATGTCCACAGAGAAGATGTTGCGATGTGTTGGTATGTGAATTTATTTCACCAATTCACAAAGATCACAACCATATATTATATATGAAACCTAATTGAAAATTCTTTGGCTTGCCTAAAGCACATATTGATTAATTGTATTGTTTGCTGTCACAAAGATAGTGTCAGAAACAGTTCTGACTTTAATAGTCTATTAACTATATAAAACTTCTTGGTCTATTACATGCTATTGCCATTTATTCATTTGTAAAATGAGTTTAATCATAGCTAGTCTAAGGAATAAAGTTCTTATAAGGATAAAATTATACAACTGAGGTCATGGTTTTTTGAAAAGCAAAAAAATGCTACATAGCTGTAAATATTCAATATATAGCACATTAAATATTTGACATTTAAAGTGGTTGTTGTTAATTGAAGGGAAAACACATAAACCCATCCATAAATCTTCTTTAAAATGTTCCTTATTTGAGAAACTTATTGTTTTTAAGCAGATCTGTCCTTTGACATTTTTTTTAAGTTTGAAAAAATACATATTGCTATAAATTAAGAGCTGGAAAGGCCTTTTGAAGTTATGGAAAGTCAGGGCAATTAGAATTTTATGATTTATTCAAGACCCTACAAATATCATCCTGTATATGCCTTACAAGGATTTGCATCTAGGTTCTCTGACCTACGATCTTTTTATTTCACATTATATCAGATAATGTAGTTAGCTAATCTTTCTTGCTTCCTCTTGTAACCTTTCAGAACCCCAATCAAAGGATTGAAGGACCTTCAAATTAAGTAGAATTTATACTTAGAAAAAGACAAACTATTCTTGCACTTCCATATATACACTGGATTTTTGCAGATTCTTGGCCATTCCCTTTTATGTGACCATCAGAGCTGAAAAGGACCTCCCCCCATAGTCTATCACATGCAAATCACATAGTCTAAAGCTCCTCACTTTATTTATTTATTTATTTTTTTGTAATGGGTAACAATTTTTTATTTATTTATTTATTTTATTTAAATGGTCTATTTTTTAAAAAATTTTTTTAAATTAAATAACTTTTTTATTGACAGAACCCATGCCAGGGTAATTTTTTACATTATCCCTTGCACTCACTTCTGTTCCGATTTTTCCCCACCCTCCCTCCACCCTCTCCCCAAAATGGCAAGCAGTCTTATATATGTTAAATAGATTACAGTAGATCTTGGATACAATATATGTGTGCAGAACCGAACAGTTTTCTTGTTGCTCAGGGAGAATTGGATTTAGAAGGTATAAATAACCTGGGAAGAAGAACAAAACTGCAAGCAGTTTACATTCATTTCCTAGTGTTCTTTCTTTGGGTGTAGCTGCTTCTGTCTATCCTTGATCAATTGAAATTAAGTTAGATCTTGTCTTTGTTGAAGAAATCCACTTCCATCAGAATACATCCTCATACAGTATCGCTGTTGAGATATATAATGATTTCCTGGTTCTGTAAAGCTCCTCACTTTAAAGAGGAATAAATTAAGGTTTGCAAAAGTGATCAAGAGACTCTTTCAAGATTATATAGTGCCAGGTTTTTAGAGACTTTGTCAGGTTTTTAGAGACTTTAGCGTTCATCTAATTTTGATATTGAATTAATTTCCTTGACTGAAGAAAATCAGACTAAAGAAATAATAGAATAGTTCACCAAGTAACACAGTCTTGGGCTGCAGTATACAGCCTTCAGGAATACAACAAAGTGGTAGTTTCAGTGTGTGCTTTGTGTCTGTTAAACCTTTTGTGGAGTGTTGTGTTTGGTTCTGGGCTCCACAGTTATAGAAGGACATTAGTCCCCACTTGCTTTTAAGCAGCTAAGTCAGTCAGACAGAAACATTTCTTAAGCATCCACTATATGCCAAGCACTGTTCTAAACACTGGGGATACAAAGAAAGGCAAAAGACAGTTCCTGCCCCTGTGAAGCTCATAATCTAATAGAGAGCACATATAAAAAGAAGCTAAGAATCAACAGACAGGGGAAATTAAGTGAGAGAGGAAGAAAAGGCATATAATAAAGTCTGAAGTCCAAGAGAGTGCAGAGGAAAGGAGGAGCTCTCAGAAGAGGGAGATACTGAGTGTGGTGTTCTTTTTTTTTTTTTTCTAAAATATAATGGTTCTCTGGGAGCAGGTTTCTTGGGGAAGTTTCTGGAGCTGTCTCCAGTTTCGGTTCAGATTAATAATCACCTCAAATGCAGCTAGTTGTTAAAGTAGTTCTTTATTGTCTCTTCCAAAATAGCTGGGTAAGCTTTCCTTGATTCCAACAGCTCTTGTTGCTAGTCTTTTGCCTCTGCCAGCTGCCAGCTTCAGCCTCTCTTCTTCCGAATCCCCAGTTCTGCCCAACTGCAGTCTCTAGCTTCTCAATCTCCTCAACTGACTTCTCATTTCTCAATCTCTTGAAGTCTTTTGATTGAAGCTCTAAGAGCTCCTTATATATAATCTCTTAAAGGTGTGAACCCAAAGATTGACTCCTCCTCTGAGAGAATGGGATTGTGGGAGGTGTAAACTTGTGAATCTCATACTGAATTCTGAAATCTCCCAAACTTGTGAACTAATGTGTGAGCTAATGTGTAAACTCTCAAAGGTGTAAACAGAAGCATTGTTTCTATCAATTCCAGTAACTGAACACCTTGTAAGGATTCTAACAACTTGAGGACATGTGAATGCAAGATGTTGAAATTCCAGAGAGAAATCTAAGTGGGAAAGAATTCTTAAGTGCCCTCCTTAAATAGAGGATCTGGGAGGAACTCTCCATTATCTATCCTCCAGCCTCTCCAATCAGAGACAGGAAGCCCCTTCCCCAGGAGATCCGGGTAGGGAGGAGAGGGGGAAGGGAAGGTGTTACTGAGAAATATGAGTTTTATATTTGATGCAATCTTGTTGAACTGAGATTCCAAAGAACATGATAAAAGCCAGGAGTGTGACCATGTGGGGAATGATGCAGTGGATACAAGTGCTGGCCTTGGAGTCAGGAAGATCCGCATTCAAATTCTGCCTCAAGTATTTACTAACTTTATGACTCTGGTCACAAAATTAGAGGTTTGGGTTTTGTAGCTTCTAAGGTCCCTTTCAACACCAAATTTCTGATATTATAATAATCTAAAATGCCCAGAGAATGAATGGCAAGCAGAGTGGAGAAGGACTTTTGAGTCCATGCCATATGAGGAAGTAAATGGACATCTTTAGCCCAGAGAAGAGTGGAGTCTGTGGGGATAAAATGGCTTTATTCAAGTATTTGAAGGACTGTTCTGTGGAGGAAGGAATACATTGGCTTTCTATAGCAGAACCAGGAGGAGACATTCCTTCTTCAGACTCTCCAGTTTTTTTTTTTTTTATATTTCCACCCAACTCTCTATTCTGTTATATTCTTTGTTTTCTATTATTAAAATGAACATACCATAATGGACAATCATTTGACCCAATACTATTGAATTTTGGTGAGGGTAAAGATCAGTGACAAAAGAGATTTTATCACTCAGATAAGATTTGAATTGAAGGTGTGACATAAGAATAACCAGTTTTGAAGAAATCATTTTGTAGCCTTGCCTAAAACTGTTATATTCTGTTTAAAAAGTGAATTGAATATTAGTCTAAGCTGAAGTAAAAAGTAAAACACTTAAAAAGCCCTAAAGTACTTATCAGACAAGTGAAAGTAGCAGTGTTCAAGCAGAATTAAACTACGAAAAGTTTCCCTTTATCCTTTTCCTTTGAGACAAGAAAGACTGAAGGAAACCAAGGAAACATCTAGAGTTATTTGAGAGAGCTTAGGAGGCAACTCTTCCTCCTTTGTGAGCTCTACATAAGCAGTTAAAGATTTCATCAGATAGAGAGAGCAAAGAAGCTACCTCCTAGCTCTTGGAAGCCAAACTACCTTGATGCTTAGACCTCATTGTATATCTTAAATTATATATAAAAAGGGTAAAAGATAAGTTGTCATTAGTTATTTAAATTGAAAGGGAGAACAAGGATTAAATTAAACAATGGTACGCAACAGTTAAACACAGAAGGTGTTTAACCTGCCAATTGGTATTGGCATCTAGATATACATATTTCTTGATGGCTATTCTCAAGAGTTTATCATAACTCTGAGAATATTGTATCAAAATCAAGGACCTGTGATTTCCTCATTGTTTGAACACTCATAATGAACAAGAATTCTTGTATGAGTAAGTCTTAGAGACATTGTATGTCTTATCTAAAACCACACAGCTAATAAGGATCAGAATCAGCATTGAAACCCACTTTATCCTGAGTCCAAGTCCAACACATTAATATGCCTTCTATCCACTCACTACATCAATACTTCTCAGATTGAATATAGAAAATTGGTGGCAAATTCATCTGTAACAAGGAATTAAAAACAAATGACAACTTAGAAGCATGTCTTTTTAATTTTTGGTCTATACCCATGGTTTCATTAGTGTGGGGAATTCCCTGTGTCAGTATATATTATTGTCAATAATTTATATTTTAAAAGAGTTACCTGGAATACTGAAAAGTTAAGGGATTTGCCCAAAGTGATAATGCTCATGTGTCAGAACCAGGAATTAAATATAAATAATCCTGATTTCAAGACAGGATCTTGAATACACATTATAGCATGCAGGATGTCCTTCTCAAGTGCCCTAGATTATATTGGCAGATACTTCTGTTGCTTTTGGTTCCAAAGGGCATACTTTGGCATGTACTTATAGTTATATCTTTTCAAAATGTTAATATGTCTGACTTCATGCTCTAGAGACCAACATAACCTTTAAATGATTCTCTTAATTTAATGAAGCTGTGACTGAGTCTCTCCTACAAAATAAAATTCTCAAGACTTCTAGGTCAAGACTCATTAAGCTTATTCATAATGACCTCTTATGCAACTTTTGACTCCAGGATTAAATATAAAGTTCTCTTTGGCTCTTAAAACCCTTAAAACTTGGTTCTTTCCTACCTTTCCAGTCGCTATACCTTATTCCCCTCCACATACTTTGCAACCTAGTGACACAGGCCTCCTGGCTGTTTCTTGTATGTGATGCTCCAAATCCTAATTCTGGGCATTTGCACTAGCTGACTTTCATGCCTGGAAATCTTTCCTTCTCCATATCTACTCCAAAACTTCCCTAGATTCCTACAAGTCTCAATTAAAGTGCCATCTTCTTCTACAAGTCTTTTCCTGACTTTTTAAATCTTATTGTCTTTCTTCTGAGACTACACTTAACTAGTCTGAATATATTGTGCATGTACATAGTTATTTGTATGTTGTCTCTCTCTTTAAACTATGAGGTCCTTGAAAGTAGGGTCTGTATTATTGCCTTTCCTTATGTCCTTGGGGCTTTTGAGAGTGCCGGGCATATAATAGGTACTCATTAAATTCCAGTTGATTTGCCATGCTGAACTTAAAATAAAGGAAGACCCTGAACTTCTGCTCATTTATAATTATGTCCCAGTATTTAAGGACCAGGGGAGAAATGTTGACAAAGTGGGTCCTCCAGAGGCAATTTTATTACCTTCTAAGTACTATGCCATCAATTCAAGTAAATGCCGACATGACTGCTAGTTCTGGGCCTTGATAGCCTGAACAGCTTAGTTTCTCCTAAGCATTAATAACTGTCAAGTAGACATACACAGCATGTTCTTCCATTTAATTATGTATTTCTATTAAATAAATCAAAGTATTATAGTTTACAAATAATGTTGATGGATATTATTTTTAACTTGTGTAATAAAACGAAGATTTCTGTAGCACTGTATAATAAAAAGATGGTTGCACATGAAACTAAATCTATTGTGGACATCTTGCTATTCTTCTTCAATATAAAAGTTATCATGCAAATTTCTTTTTTCTTTTATTAATGGATACAAATTAAAGCATCGTTATTATTGTTGCTATGTCTTTGTTATATCCTGCTTGTAAATTCATTCTTGGACTGTTCTTAAGTATGCTGAACTCACACTAATGTCTATTTCAGATGTTGCTATATTATGGCAACTTGTAGTTATATTGGACAATGGTTAAATCATTTTATTGTCAATATTCCAATAAGAACTTTAAGAACTTAGTGGGAGAAGTAAATGATGCACTAGCTATTGGCTGTTTTATAGGCTTATATGCTTCCTGAAACTGGTCTGCCTTTTTTTTTTTTTCAGGCCTTTGGAACGATCCAGTGAAGATGTGGATATTATTTTCACACGACTTAAAGAAGTTAAAGCTTTTGAGAAATTTCATCCAAATCTTCTTCATCAGATCTGTTTGTGTGGTTATTATGAGAATCTGGAAAAAGGAATAACATGTAAGAAACTTAACTTCAGTGGAATATTTAGCTTCCATTGCTTTATCTTGAGTTAAGATTGTCCTTTGGGATAAATAACAAATCCAATAAACCCAAATGTTCTTTTCTGAGGTGTTGTATCTAGATAGAATGTTAGGTGCATCAATAATTCCAATCAAACTTGTTTTATCTTCAGGTGACTTGTAGCTTATGGTTCAGTCTTAAGTATTTAAATTTAAATTGAGGATGAAGTTAGGTGACACTGAATTTTGAACTCCTTGGTCAATATCCCCATCTGCTGTGGGTCTTTTGATTAATATTTTGGCATCTTTTTAATATTTGCTTTGGGAAGCTCCTTTGTTAATAAGAATGATTTTTTTTTCTGTTGACTTTTGCTTTCAGATTAGGGGGTAGCTGATAGGGAAGACATATGTTCAGACATATTTTTAACTCCACACATATAGTTATTCTCCCAACCCAAAAAAGGTGTGAGCCAGCAAGAGATAAAATGACCTAGAAAAAAGAGTCAGCTTAATTAATGTCAGTGCTTTCAATTAATTTCAATTAATATATTGTTCACTTTCAGTGAAGAAAAATTTAAGGGAGAGCTAGGCAAAATGACAAGATAGCTTCAGTGTTTTTATGTGAAGTATTATAAAACCTGGAAATATTTATATTAAAATATAAATATAAAAATAAGGGCAGTTAGGTGGTATAGTAGATAGAGTGCTGGGCCTGACATCAGGAAGATTCATCTTCCTGAGTTACAATCTGGCCTGAGATATTTACTAACTGTGTGATTTTGGACAAGTTACTCTATCCTGTTTGCCTCAGTTCCTTATCTTAATCACATAAAATGAGCTAGAGAAGGAAATGGCAAACCACTCCAGGACCTTTGCCATAAAAACACCAAATGGGGTCGCAAAATGTTAGTCATGACTGAAATGACTGAACAACAACAAAATAAAAATATTGCTCAATGCTAAATACAAATGGCTTTAGAATTATCTACTACTTTGTATTATCTCTAATACTACTCTCTTCTATTTGTCTAAATAATTAGCACATTAACACAGTGCCTGGCACAATGTAAAAACTTAATAAATCCTACATCTACTTATCTAATGGAGCATTTAGTGTAATGAGAAAATATTAGAAGCAACTAGAAAGAGATAATTTAAGTACTGTGGAGTTATAGTTGAGATAACACAATATTTAGCATTAAAAGACTGAAAAAGGGTATAAAACTCTGCTTAAAGGGAAATAAGGTAAGGTAGAGGATATTGAAGAGACTCCTAAAAGGGTGTGTGGATTATGAAGGCAGTGATTAGAAGTAAGTGAGACTTTTGGGGAGAAATAGGATTAAAAAAAAAGAGAGAAATATAAACAGTGAGGGAAAATATGTTGGAGGGAAATTCAAGCCTAGTAATTTTAACTTTGAATGTGAATGTGATGAATTCACACATTAATCAGAAACAGATAAGAGAATGGTTAAAAAACCAGAATCCAGCAATCTGTTGTTTACAAGAAACATATTTAAAAATCAGAGACATACATAGAGTATAAGTTAAGAGCTCGAGTGGAATTTATTATGCTTCAGATGATGAAAAAAAAAAAAGCAACCCCAGCAATTATGATTTTAGACAAAGTTAAAGCTAAAACAAGTTTAATTAGAATAAGTAAACAAAGAAACCATATTATGTGGAAAGGTATCAAAGATAATGAAGGAAAATCAATACTACACATATGTGCACCAAATGTTAGAGCATCCAACATTTTAAAGAAAAGCTAAGTTAATTATAGATGAAAATAGTTAGAAAATTTATAATAGTGGGGGACTTCATGCTTCCTTTTTCAGAATTACATAAAGCTAATGAAAAAAACAAATAAAAAGTCAAGGAGATAAATAGAATCTTATATAAGCTAGATATGATGAACATTTGGAGAGAGCTGGATGGGAGTAGAAAAGAACATAGCTTTTTGAATACCATTACAAAAATTTACTATATATTAGGATATAAAAACATTATATTTAAATTCAGAAAAGCAGAAATATTAAATGCATCTTTTGCAGATCATAATGTGATCAAATTGTATTTAATAAAGGACCATGGAGACATAGATTAAAACTAGTTGAAAACTAAATAATAATCTGAAAGAATGATTGTTCCAAAAGAACAAGAGAAACAAAAATAATTTTATTAAAGAATGATAATAACAAGACAACAAATAGAAACTTATAGGATGCAGTAAAAGTGGTAATCAGAAAAAAATTTATATCTCTAAATGTTTTCATCTTTAAAATTGAGAAAGAGAAGATCAATGAATTATGTATGCAATTGGAAAAAACTATAAAAAGAACTAGCACACCCAATTAAACAGTAAATTAACAATCCAAAAATTAAAAGTGAGATTAATAAAACTGAATGTAAACATCCATTAAATCAGTAAATGAAATATGAATTGGTTTTATGAACAAAATCCAAGAAAACAGATAAATCATTGGTTAATGTGATTTTCAAAAAGAAAGATGAAAACCAAATCAAAAATGAAAAGGGTAGAGACCACTAAGAAATATGAAATTAGCAACTGTTAGGAGTTATTTTGCCCAATTATATGATAATAAACATCAATTTAAGTGAAATGGAAGAATACTTACAAAAGTACAAATTGCCCAGATTGACAAAAAAGGAAATAGAATATCTAAGTAAAACTTAGAAAAAGAAATTGAAAAAGCCACAAATAAACTTTCTAGGAAAAAAAGATCTTCAGGATTATATGGATTTAAAAGTTAATTTTACCAAACATTTAAAGATTAACTAATTCTAATACGAAATACATTATTTGTAATAATAGTCAAAAAAGTGTCCTACCACAAACTCCTTTTATAAAATAAATATATATGGTGCTGATACCTAAAATGGGATGAGCAAAAAAAAAAGGAAAGAAAATTATAGACCAATTTCACTGATGAATATTTAGCTAGGAGACTGCAATAATATATCACAAAGATTATATGTTATGATCCAGTGGTATTTAAAACAATTCAATATAAGGAAAATAAATGATTAATAATTTATTGATAATTGATAATAAATTGCTAAAGTAAAAGTGACAAAAATCATAGTAGATCAAGCTTTTGACAAAATATATTTCTATTTTAAAAAACCCTGAAAATTTAAACATAAATAGATTTTTCCTTAAAATGATAAGAAGGACCTAAAGCCATCAGTAAGCATTAACTAGAAAACTTAGAATATCAAAAAGTGAAGAAAAAAAAATTGAAGGAATCAGAATGGACAACGGATAAATAATATAACTGTCTCTTTTTGCAAACAATATGATGGGATATTTTGAAAATTCTAAAGATTCAACTAAAAGCTGAAATAATCAATAATTTTAGCAAAGTAGCAGGATATAAAATAAACCCATATAAATCATTAGAATTTCTACATATCATCAAAAAAAAAAAAACCCACTGCAAAAGAGATATGAGATATTTCACTAAAAATAACTGTAGACAATATAAAATATCTGGAAATATAGTTGCCAAGATAAACTCAGGAAGTATATGAACATAATTATGAAATATTTTTTAAATTTAAATAAAGTCCAATTTAAATAATTGGAAAAAATAATTATTCATGGGTGGGCTGTGCTGATATAATAAAAATCACATTTTGGCTTAAACTAGTATACTTATTTAGTACCATTCCAATCAAATTACCAAAAAATTATTTTATTGAGCTTGAAAAAATAACAACAAAACTTGTTTGGAAGAACAAAAGATCAAAAATATCAAAGGATTTAATGAAAAAAAAAAAAACTAAGAGAAGGAAATGTATAGAAGGGCCAGCCCTTAAGCTGTATTATAATAATTATCTAAACTACCCTATCTTGATTGAGAAATAGAAAGGGGGATCAGTGCAACAAAGGAAACATGTAATACACAGCAGTAAATAATTGTAGGATTCTTGTATTTGATAAATGTAAAGCTTTAAGCTTTTGGGATAAGAATTCATTATTAGGCAAAAATTGTTGGAAAAACTGGAAAACAGTCTTTCCAACAATTTTTGCCTAATACATAGAACATATCTTGTGCTGTTTACTGAGATGTGACCCTGCATAAAAAGAAATATCCTAAGTAAATTAGAAGAACATGGAACATATACTTATGGAACATACCTACCAAATTTATGGATAGAAAAAGAATTTTTGAATAAATAGAGAGCATTGTGATATATAAAACAGACAATTTTGATAATATGATGAAAACTAATGTAGCCAAGATTAAAAGGAAACAGAAAATTTTGGGAAATATTACACACGTTTTGAATAAAGGCCAAACAGCTCAAATATATAGAGAACTTCATCAAATTGAAAAGAATATGTCATTCCTCGGATGATAAACGGTCAAAGAATATGAACAAATAGTTTTTGAATGAAAAAGTCAAAGTGATAGTCATATGAAACAATTCTTTAAATCATTATTGATTATAGAAATGAAAATTAAAAGAACTTTTAGGTACTCTTTCACCTATCAGATTGGCTAAAATAATAGAAGGAGAAAATGATAAATCTTGGAGAGAATGTGGAAAAATTGGATCACTGATGCACTATTAAAAGAGTTATAAGCAATCTGGAATTATTTCCATAGAGGTATAAAACTATGTCTACCCTTTGACCCAGCAACTATTAGTTCTGATGGTGATCAGAAAAAAAGGAAAAGAATCTATATTTTCTAAAATATTTATAGTGGCTTTCTTTGTGGTGACAAAGAATTAGAAAGCGAGGGAAGATCATCAATTTGGGGATGACAGAATAAATTGTGCAATATAATTATAATGATACTACCATCCTGAAAAAAATGATGAACATGTTGATTTGAAAAAAAAAAAACATGGAAAGAATGCATGAAATAATTAAGAGTGAAACAAGTGGAACAAAGAATATTGTCTATGGTAAAGCAATATTATTTGAAAAATAACTGTGAATGATTAAGCTATTCTGAATAATATAAATATATTTATATCATCTACAAAGGACATATAAAGGAAGGTGGCTATCCATCTTCAGAGAAAGAACTGACAGGGAAGGAGGAAAAGAGAGCCCTCAGAAGTCAAAATGTAAAAATTTAATAATTAAATAAAAATTTTAAAAAAAAAAGAGATGAGTTTTTGGAAGCATGGTTAATATTTATCTTCAAATTCACTTTTTATATTTTCTTTTTGTTATAAAATCTTTTAGAACATTTAAGTAAATTTTCATTATCTATCAATAATTTTTGCATTATAGAATAGAAACAAGGACACAGAGAAATCTCTTCTTTTCATTCTCTGACTTTTTAAACTATCCTACTCTACCCCATGACCTCATTGTCTTGGCTCTTATGGTGACTTTTTTTTTTTTTTTATCAACAGCAGATTCCCTCACAATTGTGTTTAAGAAGGTAGTGAGTTTCCCTAGTTGAGGAACTGACTTGAATGGAAACTGCCAGCAGCAGAAAGCAGTGGGACAGAACGTTGTCAGGAAGATGAATGTGGTGTAAAGAATAGAAATAGACGTTGCTGACATTTATTTTGAAAAGACAACAATGGCTCCATAAAGTGAAGCAAAGGGCCAGTCTACTCCTAAGAGCTGGTGCTTCTCCCAAGGGATCTTCTGATTATCCAACAAGATCCTGAAATTTGGAACAAACCCATTTCAGTAGGACTGTATGAACTTGAAAAATGTTTGTCTAAATAGGGTCCTCTACTTGGTTGTCATTTAAAATTTAAGGGTTAGAAGCTAGAATTTATTAAGCACTTGTTATGTACAAGGACAGAATGCTGGAGCTGGAGTCAGGAGGACTCATCTTCCTGAGTTCAAATCTGGCCCCAGACACTTACTAGCTGTGTGACCCTGAGCAAATCACTTCATCCTGTTTGCCTGAATCTTCTCATCTGTAAAATGAATTGGAGAAGGAAATGGCCAACCACTCCAGCATATTTGCCAAGAAAACCTCAAAAGGGAATACAAAAGTCAGTGATGCTGAAGATAACTGAACAGTTATGTGGTAGGCATTGTAGTAAGTGTTTTACAACTGTGATCTTATTTAATTCATTCAACTTTGCCAAGTAAGTGCTTTTATTATCTCTATTTTACAGATGGGAAAATCAAAGCAAAGCTTAAGTGACTTCCCTGCGTCTGAGGTCAAATTTGAATTCAGGTCTTCCTGACTCAAGATAGTACTCACCTATTTTGCTTCTATTTGATGACTTGTAATACCATGGTAGCATAGATGTAGGGCTGGAAAGACTGCCAAAATGCTTGTAGTGAACAGGTTTAGTGATTAGTGACAGACAGATTTTTAAAAGTAATTTATTTTGGTAGATGGAGAGGACTGGGCATGAGTGTGTGTGTGTGTGTGTGTGTGTGTGTGTGTGTGTGTGTGTGTTTATTTAGAAGTTTTTGTATTTCTTATTCATGGTAAATGGTATGAGTATGGGGCAGCCTGAGACTCCTTCCATTTCTTTCTTCCTGTCTTATAGGTTCTTATCTTCTGGCTGCTAAATTCCTTTTTGCCCCAATTTTCTATCATGATCCTGTAGAATAACCTTATTGCAGGTGAAACCCATGACCCTAAAGATCAGTGTCAGCTTTTTTTACTACCAGATTTGCCTCACTTTTTACCAACTTGGGGGTGGATTTCTTCGTGTTGGTTTTATAATTAAATATGTCTCCAAGACTGATGTTAATAATAAATATTTTATCATCATCATCCCACTCCACAAAATGAAAAAGAAGTAGGTTTCCTTTTTTGTTCCACTGCCAAAATTCCACCACCAAGCATTGACTCTTGCAGACATAAAAAAGATTATGAGAAATAGATTTTATGTTCATATTATTTTCTTTTTTTGACTCTCAAAAAGGAATCCCTGAAAATTTGTATGAAGCACATGTCACTTGGATGTATGGAGGAGCACTTAGGATCCACAGGTGGTAAATATCTTTGAAGATTTAACAACTTTGGACTGTAAGAGTAATGGTACTCTTTCAATATTAGTTCCAGCATAAACTCTAAGTTTATGTAAGTAGGTAATAGTAAGTGGGTAGGACATCCAATTTAGTAAATTTTTTCCAAAATTATCACATCTTCACTTACTAACTCTGTCTAGGACATTTATGCAAACTCTTGCGTGAGCTTCTCATTCTGCCAAGGTGGATTTCTATACTTCTAAGTGAAGTATAATAATTAGTTAATTTTAAAGGTAAGGAAAAATATGACACTTAAAGTCCACATAGTTCCCTTCTCTTTGTCTTGAGGAAGTTTGTTTTTGACAAACTCTCAGATAGAAAAATTCTTGACATTTAGACAGAGGTTGATATCTTTGCCTAACTTTACATTTATATGTATTTTTTGTTAACTCCTGGCTTTTAGGGGGCATTGAAATTTACTGGAAATGTTTGGGTAATGTATAGAAGATTATATTATAGTGTCTGTGAACAGACAGGCACCAGGAAAGGAAACTGGAGAAAAAGCTGCTATTTCTTGGGACTTTTCCCAGAGTCTTCTACTCTGAGATGCTTTTATGTTTTATGTGTATAATCCTCTTTATTATCTTTCCTTTCTGGTACAGCTCATTTCTACTTTTTGTTTCTTAAAAGTGTGCTGGAAAGCTGCATGCTTGAATTTCTGGAATTCTTCCTCATTCTACCTGACTCATTTCTTGTAGGATGCAGAGCAGTAACTAGCGAATGCATTGAAATCTCTCTTCCAACTGGATCAGATTTCTTGTTAAATATTATTTCACTTCATCTAATGGCTTTCAAAGACTTTGTGGACTTACTTAGTCCAAGATTTTTGGACTTATTGATTTTATTGAGACATATTCTTACCTAAATGGGGTAAGGAGGTCTTAACTAAACCCCTAAGTATGAATTGTTGGACAAATATCAACAAAGTAAGTTTGTTGCTGCCATTTTGAAATTGATTCTGTTGAAGGAAATGGGATTCCACTAAATGTCTGTTGAACTGAGCAAGCCTTGCCTTGCAATTTAGGTTCAAATATAGTAGAAGGAATATTAGTTCAGAAATCAGAGTATTGCATGACTTCAAATCCTCCCTCTGATGCTAATGACCTGTATGACTTTGAACAAATAACTCTACTTTTCTGGATGAATCTCAGTTTCCTCATGTCTAAAATAAAAGGGCTGGACTAGAGAACTACTGACGTTCATTCCAACTTTAGAAATTATTAGTTCTTTGAACCTGTGATAATTCCTACTCATGATGATTCATGAAATGATGAAACTTTCTTGGCTAAGTTCTTGATAAATACATACTCATCAAGATGCCAGTGATTCTCATGATTCATATTGATCCTGGGGCTTAATTGGATATTATATATCTGATTATGAATTAGTTTTCAAAAGATTATTAGGGTGAAAAAAGAAAATTCAAAGGAAAGGCTCCCAATCAGCTAGGTATTGATACCCAATCTCATAGGTATTGATACCACTAGGTTGATGGTGAAGGGCATGAAGGTGGACAATGTAGTCTCATGGCAAGAGTCTCAGTTTTGGAATATGTCCTAATCAAGTAATAATTAGATGCATGTCATTAGACAAGGCAATTGTTTCTTTCCATAGTCTGTTTCCCTGTCAATAAGATAAGGAAAACTAAAAGTTGTTCTATGTGCTTTATAGGGCTGTTATGAAAATAAAATGAAACTATGGATGAGAAAGGTTTGTTTTTTGAAGGTAGAGGAGAGAAAAAAATATAACATGCATAAAATGAAGTCATCTAAAAGAATTAGTAAAAAGTTGGACTTGGTGAATATAAATGTAGAAAATGTCTAATAGTGATCACTTGGATCTAATTTTTTTTTTTTTTTGCATGGGACATGATGTTGATATAGAAGAGGAATTGCTCAATTACTCAGTCTTTTTCTCTTTTTAGAAAAGTGAAAGTGTCAGCCTGCTGCAGACAAATGTGATAAAGATGAATTATTGTGATATTTTCAGAGAATTTCCTTATAAAAGGTCTTTTTTAAATAGAAAACTTAATTGCTGATGATGGCAGCCAGCAAAAGGGAATAGGCCAGCTTTGAAGAAAGATTTTTTTAAAATCACTTTTTTCTTTTGTTTAACATTTACCCAAAAGTTTGACTAATCCTTCCCACACTTAACCAGAACATAATGAAACATTTGATGGAAAGGAATGTTGACTATATTATGCATCAGTAATAAGAGCTTATATTTATTTATTCTGCTAGTAACAGTCAAGCAAATTTGGTACACATGAAGAGACTTTGCTTCTGAAAAATGAATACATTATAATATAAACTTTTCCTTCTCTTGTCCTCCATAGAGGAAGAGTGCTGGACTTTGAACTAGAAGGGCTGGGTTCAAATGCCATTAAATACTCAATTTTTTGTATGATTGATTTAACCTTTCTGAGCCTTAGTTTTTTAAACTACAAAATGGGAATAATGGCATCTGTACTCTATACAATTGCCTATATATCAGTCATGTCATTCAGAAATTTTGACTGATGAACTAAAAAGAGAATTTCATTTTCCATGGAATTTTTAGATGATTGTCATTAACTTCTCTACTAGAAACTGAATTGAGTATAAAAGCTCAGCTGCTTCTTCCTACCTCCTTATCTGGCATAGCTATTTTAAAAGATACTTATGTTTGTAAAGAATTTTTGAATCAGGCATTTCAATCCCACTCCCACGATTATCTCAGTACTATTCTTTGGAATAGCTCAGAAATATTTTCTTAAATAGATATAAGTTCCATTGTCTCACCCTAATATTACTCTATGACATTCCAAGAGAAAGAGAGAATGAGATTTGGAAATAAGAAGCTTCTTATATTCATTTGTTAAGTCAGCCTCTTAACCATAGAAAAGTGAATAAATGAGTAAACAGCATTTTCCCCCCAAGGACAATATATTTGATTGGTTTAGTAGCATAATTTATTGGATAGCATATGAGATGAGATGTGGGTCTGGAAAGTAGATTACTAGATTATCAACTTTCTGAAGGCAAGAATTCTGCCTTGTTTATTTTTCTATACCCCATAATCTAGTGTGGTGTGCAGCACATAATAAATGCTTCTTGATAAACCATTGTTATATGCAGGAATGAATGAATGAATATTGCTTTAAATGCATAGTTGCATGAAGATGATAGAAAGAACTTGGAATCAGAAGTTCTGGGTTTTATCCTAGTTTTAAATTCTAGGTGTGTGAATTTGGGGAAACTACTTATCCTCTCTGGATTTCATTTTCCTCATCTGCAAGATTGGAGTTTATAAAATTGGTACTATATCTCTTGCACAGAGCTTTGTAAAGTGCTTTGTAAAAGTTAAAACATGATATAAATGTCTGCTATTTTTACTAAAAATAGCTAGATTATATTCTATTAGTTTGCTTGTTTTTATATGTGTGGGGCAAATACTTTAACATGTTCAATTTGGGATAGTCAATGTTTAGCATTTAGATGGCATTTTATTTAAAGTTTGCAAAGTACTTTACATGTATTATCTCATTTGAGCCTCAAAACAACCTAGCGAGCTAAGGTACTAAAGGTATTATGATGTCCATTTTACAAATGAGAAAATCGAGGTTTAGTGAAAATGATTATCAATTTGAAGAATGTGCTTAAGAAAATATGCTTAAGATGAAAACTATTCTTGAACACAATCTTTCTTTAGAAAAATCTCATAGGATCATTTTGTTCATCATAGCAAACATACCATCATTCTGTGGTTTTGAAGAAGCTATTGCCCAAGAATCCTCTTGATAAAGGACTAGGTTAAGTCAACCTACATAAAGAATGAAAAAGATCTATATATATTTACAAAGAGTAGAGCAGCATGTTATAAACTTGAAAAAAATGGATTAGAGATAGGAATATTTTAAAAAGGTAAAATATTTTAATTAAAAATAAAGGTATATTTTCCCCATATTTATGATAATATATAATAAACTCATCAAATAAAGTAATCAACTTATCTTAGTCTATTTATGTTACTTCTTTTCAGTATTTCGCCAAGGTGATATTGGAACAAATTGGTATGCAGTTCTGGCGGGATCCTTGGATGTTAAAGTATCTGAAACTAGCAGTCACCAGGTAAGATTTCACCTTATTTATTTTAAAGTCAAGCTTTTAAAAATAGCCCACTATATAATTTTACATGAAAGAATATGATTAAAAACGACCTAGACCTCACATTTTCATGCATTTAATTTTTTCACTGGAAAAATCAATTTCATCCTTTTTTCCTTCTTATCATTTTATGATGTCCTCTCACGATTCTTTCTCCACCATAATGCTTTACTTCCTATTATGCTGTTTACCCAAAAAATTGAAACTTCACTACCTTCAGGAGATGCAGGAGAATTCTGATCATCATTATTGATTTATTCTCTCTCTCTCTCTCTCTCTCTCTCTCTCTCTCTCTCTCTCTCTCTTTCTCTGTCTCTCTGTCTCTCTCTGTCTCTTTTTCTCTCTCTCTGTCTCTCTCTGTCTCTCTGTCTCTTTCTCTCTCTCTGTCTCTGTCTCTCTCTCTCTCTCTCTCTTTCTTACTCTATCTCTCTCTTTCTCTCTCTCTCTCTGTCTCTCTCTCTTTCTCTCTCTGTCTCTCTCTGTTACTCTCTCTCTGTCTCTCTCTCCCTCTCTTTAATTTCTCTCCTCCCTCTGTTTCTCCCTTCCATCCTCCACATAAGAAAGGAAGACCGATCAGTTGGAAAAATAGTAGAAATGAACAAAGATAGCCAAAGAACAAATCCTGGTACAATGAGCTCTTAATTTTAAGAATTTTTTTTTCATTCTCTGACATAATCCTCAGATTTCCATGTTGGGAGAAATAAATTGATAGGAATAGATCTTTGAACTAATCCATCTTCCATGGACTGGGCTCCACATATGCTAGGGTAGCAGTATAGGTCAGGGGCTTCCTCCAGAGGACTATTTTCATCACAGGCCAGTGAGGATGTAACACTCCTGGACTTACAGAGGTAGTATGGTTTTAGGACACTGGGAAGCAGCACCACTACTAACCAATTTTGTCTATAAGGCAAGGACATAGTAATTGCCCAATAGTAGGTGTGCATTTTAAGTATTTTCTCCAAGGTACAGTGTGAAGGGCATTGGGTTCGGAGAGAGATGATCTGGGTTCAGATTTTGCCTTTAACACTTATTACTTTTCTCTATTTCAATAACACTTTTCCATCTGACTTGAAACTGAAATCTGTATATGTTGTCTTCCCCCTTAGAATATGATCTTGAGATCAGGGACTCCCTTATTTTCCTATTTGCATCTCTAGCACTTAGTACAGTACTTTGAACATAGCAA